>NC_051200.1:600000-833142 GCF_015220075.1 Falco rusticolus | reverse complement strand
TTCCTGGTTTCCTCTCCCACGCTTTGCTTCTTGCCCTTTTTTGCAGATGGTCTTTGCCTCTTCAGGTTTTCCTGCAGCTCTGTCTCGTAGTGTCCCTACTGCAGCATGGGTCATCCATGGGCTGCAGTCTTTCAAGGCTGTTCCTGCCCAGCATGGTGCCTCCTTACGAGACCCGGTCTCCAGATGGGTGCTTCCACCCCCTCAGCAGCCTGTTTCTTTCTTAAGCATGTTTTTTTTTTTTTTTAACAATGGTGCCAGGACAACAGATGATATTGTGATTACTTCTGTGCCACCAGTAAACTTGACCTGAAAAAAAATAACTAAACTCATCTTTAGGAAAGTAGGAGAAATGTTTTTCTCTATGGTTCCTAAGATCACAATAGTAATTGGCATCTGTACTTCTGCAATGTTTACACATAGCAGCAGGAGAAATTATGTCTGCTGTTGTCTCCCTGATGCATGGCACCTGCTGCTACAACCAGAAACAATGAGAGACTGGTGGAATGACCACATCCAAGTTTCTTGTGATGCTTTAAACCAAAGAACCACAAAAGTCTCAACATAGTGTTGTGGGATTTACTGAAAGTTCAAAATACATTTCTACAAGCAAAACCACAGTGGTGACAGAAAGACACTTTCCAGAGCTGCAGGGAACCCAAATTCCATATGGCTTAGCAAGAAGATTGAGAGAATGGAATATGATCCCACAGTAGTTTCCCCTCAGTAGGGTTATTGCCAACTTAGAACAGAATCTAAGTCCAAATTTACAGAAAAAAACATTAAAAACTATTCATTTGTTGCAAGTTGTCGCTTTGAAAAGCCACTGTGTACCAAGACATTTCCAGGAGACTGGGATGGGGATTGGGGGAATCAATAAAAATGCATGTTGAGTGCTGATACACGTGTTCTGTGATAAAAAATGTGCATATGTAATCACAAATCAGTGAAGACAGTTGTGGGCTTTATACCTAGTAGTGTCTGTCTTTTCTTGCACTAATCTCAAGATTCCATCTGAACTGTGACCCACACTTTGTGTTACTCAAATCAGCAGTTCTCAGGATTTAAAAATGGAATCAGGGAAGAGGGGATGTGTTTGGAATTCATGTACACATGTTCTCCTTTACGTTTGTCAAGAGATTTTGAAATGGCTTTTGCCAACTGAAATAACAGCTAGAAACATACTTGACATTTCACTTACTTTTCAGTATTTGTAACCTTGGTGCAAATGTTTCATCTCTTAGATTATCTTGTATGCTAGGATGCAGTTCATGAAAAATTGATCTTCTGTGTTGCATCCAATATTTGGAGATTATACCACCTGGAATCTACTTATTCCAACACACCTGGTGCTGTCTCTCTTTTTAGCCTGTAATATGACTTAGCTTTGCCACTACCATGAATCATAGTTTCTGGGCTGTAGAGAAGCCTGTTTACTTTTTTCCCAATGTGTTACATACCATATAATGTGGAAAATGACTGCAAATATATGGATACCATGAACTCCCAGTGTGATTCTACTGGAATTTCTCTGCCAAGGTGAACAGGACTTTTGTTTTTGTTTTCTATTTTTTATGTTTGTTTCATAAATGCCAGCGATGGTGAAAAGGACTAGGCACTTTCAGTATCAGAAGCCAAACTTCTGTTACCACTGAGTATCTTAATTGTTTTGCTTTCTGTTTACTTTCACTGTTCTCCAAGCATTTCCTCATCAGTACACTTCCAGAAGAAACCACAAGTCCTGAAATAAGAGGGTTTTTTTTCTACAATCACATGACAGAAGGTACTTAAAACCCTGTGCACCTTAATGCAAGTCTTATTTTGGCAGCTCATATAAATTCCCTCTGCTAGGACCTGAACATGAATGAAGTAATTGCTTGAAAGCCAAATACCATAGAAATCACAAACCACACAGAACTGAATATAATGTACATCGTTAGAAGTAACACTAATCCATTTATCATCTGGTGATTCGTCTTTGCCCTTCATTTCATTACAATGGAAAACAATCTGTGATCCTTTTCCAATACTTTGCCATTATAAAGTCCATGCTACAATATTTTATCAGTCCACTTTTGCCTAGCCAATTGTTTTTCAGGTCATTGCGTAAAGAAGTTCAGTTTTATTTCAAAATTGCCAAATGTTTAGTATAGAGTCCAATGAATGAAAATAACCTCTCACTACTACTACCCAACCCCAAATTTTTACTTATTTTTTAAATCATTCTCTCTGTAATTTCTTCCTATTTCTTATGCTGTCTTTGTGCTATTGGTTTCTCTGGAAAATAAATTTTAAATCCTCACAATTCTGTCTGTTTGTTCACAAACAATTAATAAAATGTAATAGGTGCATGTTGATCATCCATTTTGCAGCAAGTACAGGATTTTTTGGCCTGAAATACTCCCTTAATGTTTGGGGGGGGGGGGGGGGGGGTGTAGGACAAGGCCTCAAGGACAAGAGTCCAAGTACTGAGAGCCTGATGAATAGAGACTTGTCAGAACTTGTAGGGCACAAGCCCTGGGAGCAAAGGAGCAAGCTAACTGCAGACCCCTGAGCCGTTACAGTTGAGGAGGCAACCAGACAGACAGAGAAACAAGTAGCCAGCTAAGGGAACGGATGGCGCCGATATGTAATCAAGAAAGCCGCGTAGAAAGAAACTCCCTAACCTTGGAATAAAAATTATTGCTAGGTCAAGATAAACTAGTAAGTACCTATTGTTCTAACGGTGTGCCTTAAATATCAACCAATCAGTGTTTTTTACGCTTAAGATTTAACCAATCAGTGTGTAATATGTAGAAGGCAGAAACATATATAATTGTAAGAAAATCACTAATAAATGGACAACTTGCTTGCATCAAGCTGCGTCCCGTCTCTTCATTCGCCGCAAATTGGTGACCCCGACGTGATACGTTTAAGGATCTAACGTGAAGGGCTCTCGAATCGCCTATCTGAGCAACATGCAGCGAATCCCACAGAACTTTGAATGATCTGCTGAAAGGAAGCAGGAGCCGGCCTGAAATCCCTCCGGAGTTGAGAGGTGAGCTGTGGGAAATCCGTAATGGGGAATCAGGCTTTGTCCCCAGAAAGAGACGTATATGGACTCGTGAAGGGTCTTCTAGTCAGATCAGGGAGTCTGTGCCTCAATCTCCTCAAATGGTGACCCCTATGGTGGTGTTCCGAAGCCTTGGAAGAATAAGGACGGAAAAAAGACAGCTCGTGGAAGAGGGCTGCGTTCCGGAGGAGACGGCTTGGCTGAACGATCGTCTTGCTGTCTGGACCAGGCGGACAACCTAAACCCCGAGGATAACACCTGTATTCATCGAGACAGGTGAGCAGCCAAGAAACCTTAGAGATTTTAAATATTTGAAGAAATTTTAAGAAGCTTTAGAAACCTGTACTCATTGAGACAGGCGAGCAGTCAAGAAACTTTAGAGACTTTGAAAGAATGAAAGTGTGTACATACAGCAGCCATTGTATGATGCTGCCGCGGAGGGGGACTCTGCGTCGGGAATGCATTTAGCACCTTGGTGGCAAATTCTGACTACTCTTTGCCAAGTGTGGACTAATTCTACTAACGGTGCTAAACCAGAGGAGGCTGTAAATTCCACTGACAGCGCGACTCTTCTCAACACACTGTCAGCGATGGCGATTCCGTCCACACCTCCTCTGCCCCCAAAGCTTCTGTCACTGACTGCAGCGACCCTCACAACACAGGACCAAGCACAGGAACAGGACAACTCAGACAATGATTTTATTGACACTGATAAACCTTTTGATCCAGGTCCTATAAATCTGGAAAAGGAGCTAGACCTTTCCCCCACCCCCTTGTCTCTCCTGATGCACTGATTGTATTTTGGGGGAGGGTGAAAGGGGTCTGAGGGATTGGTGACAGGAATGCAAGTGGGAAACACTTCAGTGATGGGTTTTGGGAGTCGCTATGGCATGTTCAGTATTTTGTCAGACAAATCAACCTGCAGAGTGGCAGCCTGTGCAATACGAGGCTGTTAAAGGGTTAAGCAAAGCAGTGCGGGAAGGGAGAATTCATAATACATTTGCTATGTCCCTTCTTGAAGTGATGGCAGAGCCTTATACACTCACACTGCATGATTGGAAGTTATTGCTTTGTATGGTACTAACTGATACAGTATATGATGTGGTTATTTGATTTTTGTGAGCTATGTGTAGTGGCCTTGATTGAAAACCTTAATTGGGGAATTGCTGTTAACTATGAGCAGTTAGCTGGAGAAATTAACTGTGCCGATTCTGTGACTCGGGCAAGGTATCCCAGGGACAACTGTTTGCAAATGAATGAGATGGCTATTAAGGCAGTCAGGATGCGGGAGTCTTGCCACAGTCTTGCAGGGTCCTAGAGAGTCACTAACTTTAATACGAACTTGATTGATTGGCTTCAGAATATTTTGCAACAAGTCGAACATCAGGAAGCTCAAGGGTTGCTTTTAAAACAACTAGCTGTGATAATGTCAATGAAAATTGTAAACGGGGAACTTTCACAATCGCAACCCCAACATGTGTCAAATGATTGTAACGCAGAACTCACAGCAGACTGTAATTCTCAGGCTGAGTTCTGGAATGCAGCATAACAGATTTTTGCTGCTCTAATCTCTTCCGTAAGAATAGTACACGCTTTTAACTTGCTTAGTAAATTAGGCTGCTAGCTTGCTGAACAAAGTAATACTACAAATACTATTTTTTTTTCTGGCTTATTAACAGATGTTGATTCTATCCATCATATGTTGCTACAGAACCGAGTTGCTATTGATTTTTATTATTAGCACAGGGACACAAGTGTGAAGACTTTGATAGGATGTGTTACGTGAATCTGAGTGACCACTGTGAATTAATTTGCCTTATGTCTCCCATGCTTTTTTTCTTCTGTATTCAGTGTTTAGTTGATTGTAACTTAAAGCAGGTCATGGTCACCCAGCTACACACAACCATTGCCTTGTTGCAATTAACAAGCAAAAAAGAGGAGTATAGAGAATGTCTGAAGAGAGATATAGGAGAGGAAGCTGGAGAATATTTGACCTAACAAGAGATGAGAGAACAGCTGGGTATTGTGAAGGAGACTAGGAAAGATAAACGTGGTTATCTAGTGTGTAATAGGTGTCTGCATGCTTGTAGTGATATATAGCTATGTAACTACATGAACGATTTCTGCCCTGAGCCTGGTGGTGCATACAGCTGTGGTTTGTGTCCAGGCTCAGAGATGTAAATAGGGGCTTCTCTGTTATGGTAAAAGTGTTTCTCTTTGCATAAAAAAGAAAGGGAATGAAGGGAATGACCCCGAGGTATGTTCAGAGAAGGCATGCTATGTTTCAAACTTTTTGACTGAACCAGTTCTTGTTTGGTGTGCCCTTCCACCTATGTATAATGCTAATCCAAAAGAAGCTGATATTCTTTACACTTTGAATGTCAATAACTGTCTTTCTGTAGATACTAATGTAGTAGGAGGCTATGATGGGAACGTGTCGCAGCGGTTCTTCTCTTATCCAGAGTAACAGCAGGGAAAGCATTAAAGAGTTAAATCATCCTTGTTTGGTAGGCAGTTAAGAATGTGAGTCAAAATTGCCACTGCTTTTTGTTGTTGGTTCAAGGACACGGCTGTGAGGATTTTGATGGTATGTGCTGCGTGGATTTTAGGCGCCCCATTGCAGCAACATGTTATCAAAATCTGAGAAAATTTCAGCCTTTTTTGGCATCCATTCACTCAATTGGCAGTATTGTTTGTTTGCTATTACCTTGGTTGCTGTCATGTTTGCAAGGGCCCTGCAGAACATGGCAAACCTGGTACTAGCTGTTCAAAAACAAAAAGGGGAAATTGTAAAAGTGTACGGAACAAAGACAGTGTGTTATTTTAACATTGATAATATGTCTTAGTTGGTTTTTTATTTGTTCTATTACTTGTGCCTTGTTTTTGTTCGATTTCAGGGGTTCTTTTTGTGCAACAGGAAGGGGGAGATGTAGGACAAGGCCTCAAGGACAAGAGTCCAAGTACTGAGAGCCTGATGAATAGAGACTTGTCAGAACTTGTAGGGCACAAGCCCTGGGAGCAAAGGAACAAGCTAACTGCAGACCCCTGAGCCAGCACAGTTGAGGAGGCAACCAGACGGACAGAGAAACAAGTAGCCAGATAAGGGAACGGATGGCGCCGATATGTAATCAAGAAAGCTGCGTAGAAAGAAACTCCCTAACCTTGGAATAAAAATTATTGCTAGGTCAAGATAAACTAGTAAGTACCTATTGTTCTAACGGTGTGCCTTAAATATCAACCAATCAGTGTTTTTTACGCTTAAGATTTAACCAATCAGTGTGTAATATGTAGAAGGTAGAAACATATATAATTGTAAGAAAATCACTAATAAATGGACAACTTGCTTGCATCAAGCTGCGTCCCGTCTCTTCATTCGCCGCAGGGGCGTTTGTAGATTTTTTTTCCTTCAGCCCTAATGGAGGTTCCAAAGCAATTTGTGAGAACATTTCAAGGTTAGTTATTTGGGGCTAGCCTTCCTGAAATACTTCTGTTCTCATTTATCCTGTATCTTTAAATCTTTTAGTAAAGAGAAAAAAAGGTTAGTGGTAATCAAGATTCTGCCTGAACACACACTACTTAGATCTCAACACCAACCTCCAATATCATCAAGCTCCCACTGCAAAGTCATAGCAGTAACCTACAACTTCTAACATTCATTCTCTTGGTGTCACCACATCTTGACTGTCACACAATGCAAGCATGTTGAAAGTTACAGTAACTTAACACCCACACTTTCATGGTTGCTGCTCCCATCAGGCTTCATGAGTCTGACCACTTCTTTCTTAATCAGCACTTGCAGGTCTAATAGAACGTCCTTCCCTGGTCAGCTTCCTTATCTGCTGTATCAAGAGTTGTTCCCAATGCTCACGTGAGATTTGGACTGTAATAGTGGCTTTTCCAGCAGATGTTCAAGCTGACAGTAAGGACGAGTGCTTATAATCATGATGCTTTTACCAATTCTCCAAAAAAAGGCTTCATCTAGTTTTTCTTCTCGATCAGACTGTCTTTAGAAGATGCCCACCAAAATTTCACACATGCTGATCTGGTCCTCAGTCTTAAGTTCCCAAATGGCTCATCATCTGTTCTGAAACACAGTGTCCAGGCTCCTCACTGGACAAAGCACATCTCGTCTTCACCTTCCTGATCCTTCCTAAATAGTGCGTATCTGTCCAAAGCAGCACACTAATTATGTAATCTATCCTACCAGCACTGATTCCAATGAGATCATAGCTTTGCAACTGTGCATCAACTTGCCATTCCTCCTGTGAGTTTTCCATGCTGCACACATTCATGCACAGCATAAATGAAGCTTAATAAAGGGAAGTGCAAAGTCCTTGCATTTGGGATGAAAAAACCTGTTCAACAGGACAGGCTAGACAGTATCTCATAGAATCACAGATTCACTTAGGTTGGAAAAAGACCTCTGAGATCATTAAGATCATCCAACCATTAACCCAGGACTGCCAAGCCCACCACTAAACCATGTCACTAAGCACCACATCTACATGTTTTTTAAACACCTCCAGGATGGTGATTTCACTGCCTCCCTGGGCAGCCTCTTCCAATGCTTGAACACCTTTTCAGGGAAGTCGTTTTTCCCAAAATCCATCCTAAACCTCCCCCGGTGCAACCTGAGGCCATTGACTCTTGTCCTGTCACCACTTATCTGGGAGAAGAGACCTGCCCCCACCTGCCTACAGCCTCCTTTCAGGGAGCTGCAGAGAGCAATAATGTCTCCCCTGAGTTTCCTTCTCTGCAGGCTAACAACCCCAGTTCCCTCAGCTGCTCCTCATAAGACTTGTGCTCCAGACCCTTTACCAGCTTCATTGCCCTTGTCTGGACAAGTTCCAGCACCTCTACATCCCTCTTGCAGTGAGGGGCCAAAACTGAACACAGGATCCCAGGTGTGGCCTCATCAGTGCCAAGTACAGGGGAATGATCACTGCCCTGGTCCTGCTGGCCACACTGTTTTGGATACAAGCCAGGATGCTGTTGGCCACCTTGGCACACTGCTGGCTCATGTTCAGCCAGCTGTCAAACAGCACCCCCAAGTCCTTTTCTTCCAGGCAGCACTCCAGCCACTCTTCCCCCAGCCTGTAACGTTGCGTGGGACTGCTGTGACCCAAGTGCAGGACCTGGAACTTTCCCTGGAACATCATGCAATGGGCCTCAGACCATCTAGTCCAGCCTGCCCAGATCCTTCTGCAGCGCCTTCCTACCCTCAAGCAGATCAACACTCCTCCCCACCTTGTTGTCACCTGATCAACACTCCCTCCCACCTTGGTGTCACCTGCAAACCTACTGAGTGTGCACTCAATCCCCTCATCCAGATTGTCAATGAAGATATTAAACAGGACTGGCCCCAGTACTAAGCCACGGGGAACAGAATTTGTGACCAGCTGCCAATTCAATGTACCTCCATTTACTACCATTCCTTTACCCCAGCACAGAGTACACCCATCCAAGCCATGAGCAGCCAGTTTCTCCAGGAGAAAGCTGGGGGAGATCGTGTCAAAGGCTTTACTAAGGTCCAGGTAAAGAAGATTCACAGCCTTTCCCGCAGCCACTAAGTGGGTCATCTTGTCATAGAAGGAGATCAAGTTCATCAAGCAGGACCTGGATTTCATAAACCCATGCTGCCTGGGCCTGATCCCCTGGTTGTCCTATATATGACACGTGATGGTGCTCAGGATGATCTGCTCCATAAACTTCCCTGGCACCCGGGTCAGGTTGACAAACCTGTAATTCCCCAGATCCTCCTTCCTGCCCTTCTTGTAGATGGACATCACACTGTCTAACCTCCAGTCTTCTGGGACCTCCCCAGTTAGCCAGGAGTGCTGATACATGATGGAGAGTGGCTTGGTGCGCTCCTCTGCCAGTTCCCTCAGTACCCTCAGGTGGATCCCATCCAGCCCCATAAACCTGTGCACATCTAAATGGAGCAGCAGGTCATTAACCATTTCCTCCTGGACTGTGGAGACTTCATTCTGCTCCTCCTCATCCCTGCCTTCCAGCGCAGGGGGCTGGGTACCCAGAGGGATGCTGGTCTTACTGTTACAAACTGAGGCAAAGAAAGCATTAAACACCTCAGCCTTTTCCCCATCCTTTGTGGCAGTGTTTCCTGCTGCATCCAATAAAGGATGCAAATTATCCTTGGCCCTCCTTTTGTTTCTAATGTATTTTTAAAAATATTTTTTGTTATCTTTTATGGCAGTGGCCAGCCTGAGTTCTAGCTGGGCTTTGGCCTCTCTAATCTTCATCCTGCATAACCTCATGACATCTTTACGGTCCTCCAGAGTTGCCTGCCCCTTCTTCCAAAGGTGGCAGACTCTCCTTTCCCCCTGAGTTCCAGCCAAAGCTCTCTGTTCAGCCAGGCTGGGGTTTTTTCCCCACCGGCTTGTCTTTTGGCGCATTAGCACAGCCCACTCCTATGCCTTTAAGACTTTCTTCTGAATAATGTCCAGCCTCCCTGGACGCCTTGGCCCTTCAGAACTATCTCCCAAGAGATGCAGTCAGCCAGTCTCCTAACCTACCATCAGGCCACTGCTGGGCTTCAGGCCTCTGACATACCTGCCCCCCGTCAGGCCGTTGCCGGACTTCAGGCTCCAGCGTACATGCCTCATCTGGGGACTTCGCCAGGCTTCAGGCCTCTGACAAACCTGCCTCCCGTTGGGCCACAGCTGGGCTTCAGGCCTCCAGCGTTCCTGCCTCCCCTCGGGCCACCACTGGGCTTCAGGCCTCCGACGTACCGGCCTCACTTTGGCCCTTTGCCACGGTCCAGGCCTCTGACGTACGTGCCTCCTGTCATGCCGCTGCTGGGCTTCAGGCCCCCCATGTACCTCCCTCACCTCAGGCCACAGCCGGGCTTCAGGAACACCAGCTGGGATGATCCCGAGCAGCAGAACCGGAAGGCCCAGGGTGACGGGGGACATGGACAGGGGGAAGGCACAGGGGGAGGGTGGTGGGTGAGATGGACACTGCTGAGGGAGGGAGGGTGTTGTGTGTGTAGAAAGAAGCATGGATAGGGGCACCGTAAAAATAGGGAGTTTTGGTTTGGGGTTTTTTTTGCCTGAAAATGCTTTCCATCTACACAAATCCAGGGAGATCTGGCTTTCCTGGGAGCTCCAAATTGTTTTCCCCGTTGCAGACCCAGAATCAGGGGGGTTGGAATATTTTTGTGCCATGGAACTGGCTCCCACTCTGTGTGTGCATCCCTGCAAGGGGAAGTCCCCATTTAGGGAAACTGGCCACCAAATCAGGGTGGCATAAGGGTGAAAAGGAGAGGGGGCAGCTTCTGGAAGTGCTTTTCTGCCTTCAATAGAGAGATATTTAGAGGGGGCTTGAGTTTTTAAATCCCTTCTGTGACTAGAGTTTTGTTGCATTTTAAAACCCTTCTATAGCACAGACATTTACACATAGGGGCAGGGAAACGGCTAGGAAGAACCATAAGAAGAAAATTTTAAAAGCAGCAGGGTACAAGAAACACAGAAAAGCATTGAAATATAAGGAGAGAAAGACAGAGGAGAAAATTAATAGACAAAGTGGTACAGGGCAGAGCTGGCAGAAAAGTCACAAGTTTTGGGGAGCCAGAAAGGTAGGTAGGCTGGCAGAGAGGGAGACAGAGGCGGCGAGCGATGGGCAAGGGCAGCAGAGGTGGACCCAGACATGCACGAGAGAAGGCGAGACTCACCACAGCTCCTGGCACCGGCAGGGGATGTTCACTGCCCCAGTGCTTGTCTCTCCACCTTGATGTTCCTCTGCTGTGAGGCTTCCCAGCAGCTCACGTGTGCAGCTGGCAGAAGTGGCTCACTGCAGGGCCTGGCTGTTCCTTGCTGGAGGCACCTGCCTGCATGACCCCCTTGGAGTCCCTCCCTCAGCCAGTTCCCCTTTGCCAGCTGCTTTGGGCAGGGGTGCCCAGGCAGCCCCTCTGCAACTGGAGCCCTTCACACAGTGGGGCTGGCCTCAGCCTCACTGGGTGTACCTGGGGCTGCCCCAGCCCCAGCTGGAGCCTGTGGGGAACAGAGGCCATTGCCCCAGCCCCACAGCACAGCGGGGGGGGGGACACACACAGGCATAGAGGGCTGGGTTTTAGGGGAACTGGGGGACCCATTGGGATCAGGGGCCACTGCCAAAGCTCCACAGCACATCACCCCCTGCTCTATGCCCAGGGACAGCAAGCACGTCCAGGGGCACAGAGGAGGCAGGAAGTATTTATTAATTAATGGACATGAGATACTGGCAGTGAGTTGGCCACAAGTGCCCAAATGCAGCAGCACAGGGAGAAAAGATAAAAGAAAAGCAGGAGGAAGGACAGAGGGAGCTGGAAAATGGGATGCTGCAAACAGGAAGGGGACAGGGAGTAGGACAAGGTTGTCAAGAGAGGAGAGTGGAGATACTGAGCAAATAAACGCAGAGAGAGGAATAAATAAGAGATGGAGAGGTGAAAAGGACCAGCAGGACAAGAGACAAGACAAGGGATCAGGAACAATTCTAAAGTGAAAGGGGAAAAAAAACATAGTCAAGAAATGTAAAATAGGAATGGGGAGCTGGATAGGGGTAGATGCAGAAAGAAAATGTTGAAGAGCAACAGGGTACAAGAAACACAGGCAAGACCTAATGAATAGGGACAGGGAGGCAGGAAGAGTGAGATGCAGAAAGAAAATGTAAAAAGTGACGGGGGTGCATGACTGAGAGGGAAGAATTAAGTATTCTAGGGAGACAAGACAGAGGGAGATGGAGAAAGACAGTTCTGAAAGCGAGAGAATGCAGGAATCAGACAAGAATTAAAAAATAGGTAATGGAGCTGCATAGAGGAAGATGTAAGAAGGAAATTTGAAAAGCGACTGGGCTCAAGAAACAGGCAAGAATGAAAAAAATAGGGATGGAGAAGCAGAAGAAAAGTTTCAAAAGCAAAAAGATGTAAGAAACATAGGCAAGAATTAAGACAGGGACAGGGAGCCTGATGGAAGAAAACTGATGGGTTGACCTTATCTGGCTGCCAGGTGCCCACCAAGCCTCTCTATTGCTCCCCCGATCAACAAGATGGGGAGGAGGAGGAGAAAATCCAACAAAAAAGCTTGTGGATCAAAATAAGGACAAAAAGATCACTCGCCATTTATTATCACAGGCGAAACAGACTCAGCTTGGAGAAAGTAATATAATTTATTGTCAATCAAAATTGGAGAAGGACAATGAGAAATAAAAGCAACTCTACAAAACACCTTTCCCCTGCCTCTTTCTTTTTCCTTGGCTCACCTTCACTCCTGACTTCTCTACCTCCTCCCCCTAAGCAGCAGAGGGGGACAGGGAGTGGGGGTTGTGGCCAGTTCATCACGTTTCTGCTGCTCCTTCCTCCTCATGCTCTTCTGCTTCTGTGTGGGTCCCTCCCACAGGTCCTGCCAGAGAACCTGCTCCAGCATGGGCTCACAGCTTCCCTCGGGCACCTGCTCTAGCGTGGGGTCCTCCATGGGCTGCAGGTGGGTATCTGCTCCACCATTCACCTCCACCAGCTGCAAGGGAACAACCCGCCTCACCACGGTCTTCCCTATGGGCTGTTGAATCTCCACTCCAGCACACAGAGCACCTCCTCCCCCTCCTTCTTCACTGACCTCGGTGCCCGCAAGGCTGTTTCATGCTCAGATTTTCTCTGTCACAGCTTCTACGCAGCATTTTTTTCAGCCCTTCTTAAATATATCACAGAGGTGCTGCCAGCACTGCTGATGGGCTCAGCTCTGACCAGCAGCAGATCTGTCTTGGAGCTGGAACCAGCTGTGCGCAGCCTGGGGGCAATTCCTGGTGTCTCCTCACAGTAAACCACCCTGCAGCCCCTCCCCCTCCCCAGCCCAGCTAACAACCCCCTGCCACGTAAACCCAATACAACAGCCACCAGCTACAGGGCACAGAGCAGGACTGAAAATAGGGAAAGGGAGCTACTGAAAGAGGCAGAGGGGGAAAGAAAATAATTATGGGCTACAGGCCAGAGAGGGGGAAGGGACAGGGAACCAGACTGAAAGAGATGGAGAAAAACTAAAAACAGCGATGGGCCACAGGGCAGAGAGGGAGGAATAAAGAAAGGGGAGAGTGAGCTGGACAGAGACTGAGAAACAACAAAAAAACTTGATCAGCTAAAGGGGAGAGAGATTGGAAATAAAAATTAGGGAGCCAGAGAGAGAGTAATAAAACTGGGGTAGAAGGACTGAGGGATGTAGAAAATGGGTGAGGGCAGGGGAGCCAGAAGGTGGGATACTGCGAAAGAGAGAGGGACAGGGAGCAAGGCATCAGGCGAGAGCAAACGGGAGCAAGAGAGGACAGAGGTGTGGCATGAGAGAAGCCAGGGACAGCGGGCAGGGACACGGGAGGGGCCGAGAGCCGGGCAGGGAAAGCCGGCGGTGGCTGCAGCCCCGGTCGTTCGAGGCAGCTGCGGCTGCCCCTGCCCACACCGGGCAGCGCCCGGCCGCCCCTTCCCGCCCCACGCCGCGGGGGGGGCCGGGCCGGGCAGGGGCAGCCCCCGGTGCCCCCAGGGCAGGGACTGGCAGCGGCACGGCGCCGGGGCGGGAGAGCAGCAGCGGCCGCTCGCAGCCAGCACAGCTCGGTCCGGCTGGGGCCCTCCTCCAGCGGGGCTCCGCAGACGCACCTGGGGCCCAGGGCAGCTGGGGGCTGCGGGCCCGGCTGCAGGGGAGGGCCTGGGCTCAGCCGCGGGGGGCGAGCGGGGCGGGGGAGGCTCAGGCGGACTCTGGGGGTGCCCACCTCAGCCCGCAGGACCCCCGGGCCAGCCTGAGCCAGCTCGCCACCACCCGAGGGCCAGGAGCCCACCTCAACAGGCCCGGAAGCTCCGCTTGCAGCCCCCACCGTGCAGGCGGCAGGCAGGAGCCCCCGCGCCCCTGGCCCTGAGCCTCCACCGTCCCACCCGCCGCCGAGCACCCGAGCACCGGCTGGCGTTCCCCAGCACACCGGCCGGCCCCGCGGCCGCCCTGCTCCTCCCTTGGCTCACGCCAGCCCCACGGTGGCCACTCGTGCCACGGCAGCACCGTTACAGGCAGGGGCCGCCGGCACCAGCCTCCCCCCCGCCCCGGCCCTCAGCTGGAGCCCGGTGGGGCCGGGGGGCCATTGCCTGACCCCCGCAGTGGGCCCTGCGCTCCCTCGGGGCCCCTCACCTGGTGCAGAGGGAGCGCGACCACAGCCGGGAAGGCAATGGAGAAGGCTGGTGCTTGTTCAGTTGCAGACGTACTGAGTGAGTGCCGGGAGCAAGCCTGCTCTGGGGTTCAGGCCCCAACTCTTCCCCTTCCTCTGCTCCCGAGACACCTCGGCATCCGTTCCCGGAGCCACACTCAGTCTGACAGGGAACTGGCAGTCAGCCGTCTGGCTCCTGGGGCGGTGAGCAGAGGTGGAAGCTGCCAAAACCGAGGAATAGGGCACAGGACCCTAGAAGGGTGGAGAAAAGTCACAGCTGGCTGTGCCGGCTTGTGCGGCGAGAATGTATGTGCCTTAAACTCACCCCACGGGGAGTGGAGGGGCTCACATGCAGGCGCGCTATTGGGATGGGGTGACCCGTGAACCTCTTCTAGAACCTCAGTCTAGATGGTGGAGGGCTAATTTGGAGGGCCCAGATGCCCATGTTCCCCCACGATGAGGCAGGTGGGCACCTCAAATCAACGGGGGAAGGGGGGTGGGTGGAGGGGCTTGTACTCCAAAACCACTTTGTGGGGGTTGGGCGGGCTCATACATGGGGGTGCTGTTGGGATGAGGCAACCCCTAAACCCCTTAACCCATCTGTGCGAGGGGAGAAGGGGTGTTGGGAGGCTGCTCTAGCCAGATGCCTAGGTCTCTCAAGCATGACAGATGGGCCTGGCAGGATCTGGAGGGCTTTGCCCCAGTGCACCCCCTCCCCCCATTACCCAACCCCAATCTCTTGGCGGGGGGGAAGTTGTTGCAAGCAACTGGGGCAAAGGCAGGGGAGTGCACTCAAACGCCTGAGTCCCTTGGGAAACACCCTTAATTATTTGGGGAGGGGGGACACCTAAATGCCTTGGTCCCCCCTTGTATGTCCCCCCAGAAATGGGGGAGCTCCCCTGTACCCTGAATCCTTCACCCCAGGATGGGGCAGGGAATCCATGGGACAGGGAGATAGATCCACAGCCATGAGCAGCCAGTTTCTCCAGGAGAATGCTGAAGGAAATAGTGCCAAAGGCTTTACTGAAGTCTAGGTGGAAACATCCAAAGCCATTCCCTCATACACTAAGCGGGGCAACACGGCCCCAGAGGCCCACGATTCACTGCAGTTCCCACTCTCGGAGGGAGTACCACACACCTCTTGCTCCCAGAGGACACAGGACTAGGTGATAACACCAACATGGACTTGGATCTTGTGTAAAGTAGTACTAGATCGACCTATCAGTAAGGCACTAAGGCCCTTCCCTTTTGGCCCCTGAGCATTCAGAGGGACCTTAAACACTCCATGGCTGGCTAGAGTTACCGATTCACTGGTGCATCCATCCATCCCTGCTGATCCTTGGGTCCTCCCTGATAATTGCTCACATGAGGCTGGCTGGCTGGTTGGTGTGGCAGCCAGAGGTACTTGTGTCATTGCGCGCCTCCTCGCGCTCTTGTGAGCGTTTCCCTGGCCCGGTGCGTGGAATCCTTCTCTATCAAAACGAGAATGACATTGCTTTGCAAAATGTCCTTTCTTTCCACAGTGGAAACAAGGAATTTCTGACGTGGACAGTCTAGGTTTTGCCACGCATTGTTTTTTGGAGGGGCAGCCCTGTTTAAGGCGTGCTGACTTACCGCAAGAGTAACATTGCATTTGCACAGCAGCCATTACTGCTATTTTGCGTTCCAAGGCACCTACCTTGGCACAGGCTGATATCACAGTTTCTAAGCTGGGTCCTCCTGGCAATCCTTCGATTATTTTTTGACAATCAGCATTAGCACGATCTTTGGCTAATTGCCTTACTAGCATGGCACGCAGGTGAGGGTCAAACACTTGAGAGGCAACAGCATGTTGCAACTTTTCCACAAATGGCAAAAATGGTTCTTTTGGGCCTTGCTTAATTGCTGGATAACGCTCATTGACTCTGCTAATTGTGCAGTTTTCATTATTGCTTGCATGCCTATATTTTTTATTTGATCGAATACTGGGGGGGGGGGCACTGAGCCTGATGTTGAGGGTTGGCATACTGCCCAGTACCCACCAACACATCAGGCCCATTACCAACCCGGGGATCATCTTGCGGAAGGTTTCGATTCGGCAGCCCTTGCTGTTGCGCAGCTACCCGCCAGGTTGCGTGGAAGACCGCTAGTTGCACAGGCTGGGACATGATCTGTGCCATCTGAGAACTATCAAAAGGAGTCCAAGTGTCCGTGGTAAGCACACGCAAGAATTGCATTGTAGCCGGCGAATTCACCCCGTACTGAGAAACAGTGTTTTGCAAGTCCTGCACTATTTTCCAAGCAAACGGTGTATGAACATTAGGATTACCAGCAGCCCCGCATCTCCTGTCATAACAGGATATGCATGCGGCGCAGCGGTGGAAGGAGTAGTAACATCAAGGAGCGGTCCGTCTATATGTCCTACTAAATCCCAGTTCTCCTCTTGTAGTGCCCCATCTTTTACAGCCTGCCAAAATTGCCAAGGGTTGCGCGGCGTTACCGTAACTTTCAATACTGGATTACTACCACCTCCACATTCTTCACCGCCTCTGACTGATAACCTTGTCATAGCTGGGCACGATTCGGGATTTTTGGCGTTTCCATCCTGTGGAGGCAGGGGAGGAGCTGAGGGGGCAGGCGGGAAAGGAGAAGAAGCTGGGGGAGGGGGGAGTGTGGGCTGGCACAAATGCCGTTGGGACTCAGGGGGGCAGGGATCGGTCCACCGAGGTTTCTCCTTGTTGTCCTTGTCCTCGGAATCGCTACCGAACATAGGTCAATGCTGCTGGGCTTATTTAGGGGCTTTGGGACATTGAGGAGTGGCGTCTGGTAAGGGGCACGGACTCTCCCCCTCCCCCTCCCCCTCCCCCTCCTGTCTGTAGTTGGAGGGGGATCCAGGGCAGGTTTGGGTGATACACCCCCGCTCACGTCTTGCTGACTTTTCAAGCCCCTACTCACATCTTGCTCATTTTTTAAGCCCCCCACAGCATCTCTAAGCAGTCCCCGTGTAGCCAAATGCCCCGACGCCTCTTTGTCCTCTTTCATCACAGCTTCCGACAGTGTTGATCCTAAATTGTCACAGGTCAACACACTAAGAGCAGTCACGGTGGACGTTTCTACTCCGTGTCTCTTGGCCCTCAATACCATACTGCCTAACCGCAGCCCATCTAAAGTAGCTCCACATTTCTGTAACACTAACTTCCACATTGACAGCACAGTGGTATCTTCCTTAGAGAACTTAGTCCCCATGCTGTCCCTGGTGGCTCACCTTACCGGCGTCACGTTCTCCCGGGATCTAGCAGCCGCCTGCTGTGCTATTCCGCTTCACCAGGCTCCACCTCCCCAGCAACCCGCTGGTCACAGCCTCAGGATCTGCTCCTGACACCCCTTATCGGGGGCACAGTCTCAGGGTCTCCTCCTGATACCCCTTACTGGGATCATATCGGCACGTCGAGGTGACGCAAGTCAAGACGGACATAAAAACACTATATCTACGTGGCTGGGTTCAGACAAAATGGCCAGAATGGCCTTTATTATCTGTACAGATTGCTTATATATCTTAGATAGTACGTGTGTCAGACCCTGATAGGCTTGCTGTCGTCTTCTTCTTGCTTGCTCTTTGCTCTTGCTGTAGGTGCCCGTTTGCTGCGGTTCTAAGCTCCGGTTCTACACATCCTGTTCACATACTTGTCATTTTTGTGGCTGTCTTAAAGGAACACGACTAAGTCTTTAAAGTCAACTAACTCGTCTGCAGACACGCTGCAGACCCCAACACTCCACCTCCAGAGGAAAGGCACTGAAGAGCAGCCCGTGAGGGACCATCCATGCCAGTAAGCAGCTGTCAGCTGGGCTCAGGATGCTGAGCACCGCCCCCCGCCAAAGCCCAACTCACCGGCCAATGCACCACCCACCCCTGGCACTGGTCACGGAGCCTCCCCTCTCTGCTCAGTCCCGCGGCCAGGGGCAATCCCAGAGAGCCTCAAGCCTGTCTGGCACCACTGGCCCCAGGGAGAGCCCAGCTGGCTCTTCCAGAGCCCTGCTCCTCCAGCATGGCCCTGGGAACGGTGTCCAGGAGCGTTTCTGCCAGCACCTTCCCAGGAACGGACCAGCCTGGAGGGTCTCCTACCGCTCCCCCTTGCCCTTCTGGAAGTTGGTTCTGGTGATTGCTCAGGTCACCAGGAGTCTCCCCGCATCAGCAGGCCCTTCTAGAGAGCGGAGTGTGGCTTCACACTGGCACAGCACGGCTCCCTCCAGCCCTTGGATGCTCCTCAGCCACTCACACCGCCACTTGGCAAACGGTATAATTAATACACTGAAAGGACCACGGCTGACCCGAGCTGGAGGTCACCCACTGCTCTGCTTGGCTGCCAGTCTCTTGTCTCTTTCTTCAGCAATGGTCAGGCGGATACCCTTTCCATGGGGCGGGGAGATCCACGGCTTGTTGCCCTGCGGCAAGAGACAAGAAGCCACCTCACATCATGAAACACAGGCTCTCCCTCTTTGTGGGGGGAAAGCAGCACAAGCCCCTTAGGAAGGTGCTGAAGGCGTACAGGCCTACATCTGCCCCTTCTGGTCGCGTCCATCAATTACGCACTTCAGCCAAGACAGAAACGCCACCCCCTTCCAACCTGGCAGGAGAGCCCATGGCAGACAGCGAGACAGCAGAGGCATCGCAGGGGAAGGGCGCTCTCAGCCAGAGCAGCTGCCCCGGGCACACCCAGAGCCCAGCGCTGCTCGGCTCCCAGTACTCAGAAGGTTTAGAAAACCACAGGGCTGCTCCTCGGAAACATCCCCATTCCTACACTCATGGATGCTTCCCCTTCCCCGAGCGCTCAGCCCGGAGCAGGCAGAACCACCAGGAGCAGAGCCACAGCTGATGCCAGTGCTGAAGCTTCACCGTGTGGGAAGGCAGCTGCCCACGGACAACACCCACGCCTCTCGGTGTCAGCCAGCAGCCCCCAGCAACGGGAGAGAACCCACCCGCATCGTGTCCGTGCAGGCTTACTTTGCCAAAAAACAAAGATGCTGGAGAGCCTGGTGGCAAAGCTATTGCCATTGGCGTCCCTCACCAAGTGAGACACTTCAAAAGGGGCGCAGGTGCTCACGGGTGGGGCGTGGGCATCTCCACAGCCATTGCCCAGGGCTTTGTGATGCAGGCAGCGCATCATGCCCAGAGGCCAATGTGATGCGGGTCTCCACGGTGACCGTGGGGGTATTTAAGGGGCGAGAGCCCTGGGGTGTCCACTCCCAGAAGAGCGACTCCCTCAGGAGGCAGCATCTCCCCTGGGTGACCATGGCAGGTCAGCGGCAGACGCCGCCAAAGATGCCCACGCATGAGGAGGCGAACACCCGCCCCCAGCACCAGAGCAGGCTGCCCAGGCTGCAGACCCTGCACCAGGTGAGAGATGGGGCAGGACGGGGTGGTGGCGGTGGGACGGGGCCACATGGATCTTTCTTGGTGCTGCGGCTGGGCTTGCCAGCACTGGGGGGGCCGCTGTGCCAATGTAGCCACCTCCATCACCTGACTCATGCTCTTCCTGCCCACAGGTGGGCCATGGGCAGCCGCAGGCAGCAGCACCTTCCAAATCTTCTTCCCAGAGCAGGGAAGCTGCCAGCAGACCCCGACAGCTTGTCCCATCTCCTCGGGTCTGC
This sequence comes from Falco rusticolus, assembly GCF_015220075.1. Taxonomy (NCBI): domain Eukaryota; kingdom Metazoa; phylum Chordata; class Aves; order Falconiformes; family Falconidae; genus Falco; species Falco rusticolus. The sequence continues at coordinate 813,296 of NC_051200.1, read as the reverse complement.
TGTGGTGAGTGGGATGCAGCCGGCAGGATGCAGAGCTGCAGGCGTGCCCCATGCAGCCCCACAGCCAACACCACAGCTGCACAGGAGACAAACCGGTGCCTTTTGAGGGATTCAGAAAGCAGCATGATGCTGCTGAAAAGGACAAGAAGAGATCAGGTCCGGGCAGCCAGGAGCAGCAAGGCCCCTGCACCTAAGCCCGTGCATGACCCCCATGAACATGGGAGCACCAGTGCTGCTGGCAGGGTGTCTGTGCCAGCTTCCATGGGTACGAGGCATGTGGGGCCAGGGCACCAGGCACAAGCAGTACAGCAAGGCTCCAAAGCACCAGTGGGACGCTACAAGTGCATCCTCATAGGCAAGTCGGTGCGGAGCCAACGGAGGGCTCTTAGGAAGCCGGAGGATGTGACACGTGTGGCACACTGCTCCAGGAAGGAGGAAGATCTGCCAGAGCTGGAGCGGAGAGAGCTGGCCCGCAGGCAGCACCCGAGGAGGGGAACTCCTGCAAGCATGGCAGCCCATGTCCACGGGAAGCACTGGGCGACGGCCGAAAGGGCCTTAGTCCCACAAGTGCCAAAGAACCACCCAGGGGCCCTGGCCAAGCTTGATAGCTGGGAAGATATCAGCACCAAAGAACTGTCCCAAGAAGAGGACATCAAGATCCACAGCATCTGGGTCAACCCTTTGTTCCCAGAGCTTTTGGAGGGGTCCTGCCGTCCCAGCAGCTCTGGCACACACGCGGCAGGAGTCACAGCTGGGCACCAGCAGGATGCGTCTGCTGACCCGGCACATTCCACAAACACCGAGCCAGCAGCTGCTGCCCTGGCTGCAGCTGCTGAGGAAGAGGAGCAGCGCTCGCCACTCGCTCCCACAGAACAGGAGGCGGCAAAGGCACCGGCTTCTCTCTTCAGCAAGCAGGGCACAGCAGCACAGACAGGGAGCCAGGCACCTGCCCCACACAGCCCCACAGCCCACACCGTGGCTCTGCAGGACGCAGCTCAGTGGGACGTAAGTGAGGTGCGGCACAAGAGGCCAGCGGAAAAGCAGGACTCAAAAAGCAGCATGATGCTGCTGAAAAGGGCAAGAAGAGATGAGGTCCAGGCAGCCAGGAGCAGCAAGGCCCCTGCACCTAAGCCCGTGCATGACCCCCATGAACACGGGAGCACCAGTGCTGCTGGCAGGGTGTCTGTGCCAGCTTCCATGGGTACGAGGCATGTGGGGCCAGGGCACCAGGCACGAGCAGTACAGCAAGGCTCCAAAGCACCAGTGGGACGCTACAAGTGCATCCTCATAGGCAAGCCGGTGCGGAGCCAACGGAGGGCCCGTAGGAAGCCTGAGGTTATTTCACATGTGGCAGACTGCTCCAGGAAGGAGGAGGATCTGCAGAAGCTGAAGTCGAGATTCCTGGCCCACAGCCAGCACAGGAGGAGGGGAAGTCCTGCAGGAAGTCCTGCAAGCATGGCAGCCCATGTCCGCGGGAAGCACTGGGCGAAGGCAGAAAGGGCCTTAGTCCCACAAGTGCCAAAGAACCACCCAGGGGCCCTGGCCAAGCTTGATAGCTGGGAAGATATCAGCACCAAAGAACTGTCCCAAGAAGAGGACATCAAGATCCACAGCATCTGGGTCAACCCTTTGTTCCCAGAGCTTTTGGAGGGGTCCTGCCGTCCCAGCAGCTCTGGCACACACGCGGCAGGAGTCACAGCTGGGCACCTGCAGGATGCGTCTGCTGACCCGGCACATTCCACAAACACCGAGCCAGCAGCTGCTGCCCTGGCTGCAGCTGCTGAGGAAGAGGAGCAGCGCTCGCCACTCGCTCCCACAGAACAGGAGGCGGCAAAGGCACCGGCTTCTCTCTTCAGCAAGCAGGGCACAGCAGCACAGACAGGGAGCCAGGCACCTGCCCCACACAGCCCCACAGCCCACACCGTGGCTCTGCAGGACGCAGCTTGGTGGGACATGAGTGATGTCCTGCACGAGCTTGAGGCTGTGATCCAAGAACGCAGCCAGCAGCCGGTGGAACAGCGGCACTCGGCACAAAGCATGGATGCGGCGATGGCAGTAAAACCACGTGCAGCAACTGAGGATAGCGAGTCTACATTGGCTGCAGAGCCTCGGGGAGAGCCCAGCACAGCCTCTCCTGTCCCAGACGAACGCCAGGATGGAGAACACATGGCTTCTCCCATGTCTGGAGACCCTCCAGGAGAGGCTAGTGCAGCCATCGTCTCCCCGGCAGCACACGATCATGAAGGGGCTTTTTTGTTGCCTGAAAATGCTGTGGACAACACCGCCACACCACACCTTGCCCCAGCAGCAGAGAACGGAGACAATGAGACAGCTTGTCCCCTGCCTTGGGAGCCTTGGCACCAGGTGAGCCAGGGGCGCGTGGCCAGCACCGAGCATCCCCAGGTACCGGAGGCAGGCGCGGCGCCCAGGGCATGTGTGGCAGGGACATGGCTGGTGGACATCCTCTCCATCTCCTCCCCACCACCACCACCCCCCCGGCCCCCGCCCCCGCCTTTAGTCTTGCTCTCCCCATGCAGGCGACCTCCCAGCACAGAGGCGACACGCAGCCCTCCTCTGGCTGCAGGACCGTAAGCCCAGCCAACCCGACACCTAACACTGCCAAGCCTACCACGAAACCCCATCCCCAAGCGCCGGTTTCTCCCCGCATCCAGTGACGGATGCTTAGCTCTCCCTTTGTTGTTCCTGTTTTTATAGGAGGCGCCAGGGGTCTTGGCCAAGGAGGACGACAAGTGGGAAGACAGCCTGGAGCTCTTCCAGGACCCCCACGCTGATCCCCCGGAGGGCCAGGCAGCCTCCGAGCAGAGTGGTAACACATCGCCCTGCTCCGGCTCCAGGGATGAGCCCGAGGATGAGCCAGGTACGTCCGAGTCGAGCGCTGCCTCGGCCAGGGCAGGCCCGGTCCGGCTGTCCCGGCGCCCTGCACCCAGGCCAGGGCGGCAGGACTGCGTGCAGAGGGGCTGGCCGTTCCCTGGACACCCCTCCCTGGGGAAAGCCCTCGGTGGTGGGGAGCAGGCAGGACCTTGCCCATTACCTGCCCAGCCCCTTGCCTACAGCTCTCCTTCTTCCACAGGCATCGCCGCCCTGCCGCACACCCCAGCTCGACGGCGACGGCCCTCCCTCTTCCGCAGGGTGCTCAGGGCTCTGCGCAGGGCTTTCTCCTGTACCTGCATCACGGCACAGCGAGAGCAGCAGCGCCCTGCTGCCAGCGGGGCCCATGAAGGTGCCGGCTGCCCCTGAGCCCGTGCTGCATGCGGAAGGTGCAGCGCAGGGAGGCACTGGAGGGATGGCTGCCGGGACTGCGCCCCACGCATTCAGCTGCCCTGAGGACATCGTGGCGCCAGCCTCTGCTGGGCCCTGCATGCTTTCTGAGGCCAATAAAAGCTGACCATTTTCCCCCAGGGCTCATGTGTGCCTGCTCCACCCTGGCAGAAAGACCCGCGCAGGCAAGGCCCACGCCAGCAGGCAGAGCTGGAGAGCCCCTGTGCTCCCTCTTCTCCACGCTGAGCAGAGCCTGTGCCCTCGGCCTCTGCCCATGCCGCTGGCATTCCAGCTCCCAACCAGATGGGGCCTCCGCTGGCCTCGCTCCTTGGGATCCGTTTTTTGAGTCAACGTGTCACCAGGGTGTCCCAGCACTGGCTGGGGCAAGCCCTGGGCTGGTGCTGGCAGCAAGCCGGCTGTCTGGCTTGACTACCTCAAGCTCCCTTCCCACTCACCTCTCTGCTATTCAAGCCAAGGACTTTGAGCATTTCATTTGTATCGTAATCTTAAGTCTGTTTTACCTAATGCTTGCCCCATGCCTCATCACCTTGGTATCCCAGGGAACCTCCCCATTGTAGGGGGGGTGGGAGCATGTACATTAGCCACTTGCCCCTCCATTTATAAGACCCTCCTCCCCTGCTCTAATGCTCACCTGTCATTAGCAGCAAGTGCAGTGCTGCACCCCATCTGTGGTCAAGTCCGTCCCCCCCCCAAGTGGTGCGTGATCAAGACTTTCCTTCTACTCCCACTGCCAGGGCACTCCTGCTGCCCTTGGTCTCTTCTTCTACAGCCATGTGAATGACCTGCCAGAAGCAATCACAGGCCTTGTGCCTCTCATTCTGAAAGTCATACCCAGGCAATGCTTTGCTTGCAGGGATCAAAACAGGTTTTGTATCCCTGGACCAGCAGCTCTTTTCGTCAGGCTGGAGTACATTCAGGTACCAGCCTGGTGCTTTGCTGCGAGGCTCTCAGAAATCTTGCTGGCTCTGCTGTGTGGCTCTCGGGCTCCTCGTATCAGCACCACTTTGCCTGCAGTATATCAAAAAGCTGAGCTGGCATCCTGCGCACTGCTATGGTCAAGGCAGGGGTAGGTAACAACCGAGTTGCTCAGCTGTGTTACTTCCCATTGCTAAATGTCTGCTGCTGACCTGGATATCTAGTTTTGGTTTGGGGCTTTCTGCTCTCACCAGCCAACACAGTTGGGCCATTTTCTACTCAGTTTTGCCTTTGCCTTTTCCTTTAGCCTCCTGTTGTGACCTTTGGACTTCCAGTCTTCTGAAGTGGCTTTGATCGGCACCAGTACCCACATGGACCTAGTTATAAATCCACGGCTTATTTCTTGCACTCCAGCTTCCCATCTCATTCCCTGTTCCCTTCTTTAAAGCCTCTCTGCATCTTTTCAGGAGCAGTTTCAGGATACAGGTACATCCTGGGCACGTACAGAGGCTAAGCCATCCCTGTGCCTTGGAGCGCACCTGGGCTGGGGAGTAGGGAAGCAGGTGTAAAATGGGTCTTTCCAAAAGAAACAAATAACAAATATTATGCACACTCTGCTCCCCAGGGTGAAGCCAGACAGAAAATGGCTGCCCCACAGCCAGGGTTGCCAGGCACTAAAGCTGGACACCAGCAGTGGGGTTTGGGCACAGCTGGGCTGAGCTGCAGAGCTTCCACTACCAGCACCAGTGCAGAAGCAGGTGTCTGTGTGCTGGGAGGAGCAGCAGAGTCTCCCCAACAGCTTGTCCTAGTGCACCAGCTCCACTGTCTCTGCAGCACCCTGTGCCAGCTCGGGACTCTCCTGTACCTCCTCCTGTGCCAGCACCTGGCTGAGAGAGACCTGACGCTGGAACTCCGCCTTGGGCAGTGTGGCGATCTCAAAGTGTGGGAAGCGGGCCTGGAATATGCGGGAGGACAGCTTCAGCCACTTGAGCACATCGGAGAAGAGGAACCAGTTGCAGGGCCTGCAAGGACAGCAAGGGGATGGTGGGTTAGGGGTGGAGGAGTATGCCCACCTCACTGCCTCCCTGCGACACAGCACTGCTGCTGAGGCCCAGGCACTATTCTCCGTGGGGTCCTCCTCCGCGGGGCCTGGGCAGACCACACGTACAGGACCCAGGCTCAGAGATGCACCTCGCTTTGATCACTATTTTGCAGGTCACAGCTTTTTAAAGCACTCAGGACAGGAACATCGGTGTGGAAGGTATGCCACCAACGGTGTCCCGGCAGCATCCCCACCCAGCAATGCCACACCAGAGGCTCCGTTTCCCACCCGGCCATTTCTCCTGGGTGCCGTATGTGTCCCTCTGGATGGACAGAAATTGGCAGGCACAGAAACTCACTAAACAGAAAAGTAGCACTTTTGTTGCTGCCTCTTCCAAGTCGCCTTTCGCCCCGCTGCAATCCCGGCAAATCCAAGAGCCATGGTGTCAGAAGGGGTGGAGAAGGGAGGACCGCTCCAGCGCTGTGCCCTGATGTAGCCTTCCCCACGATGGAGGGGAAACAAGTCTACTGGGACCCATCAATGCAAGCCACTGCTGCCCATTGCTGGAGAAAAAGAGGGCTAGGAGCAGCATCAGGAGGAGGAGAGAGGGAGGCTTGCAGCAGGTTTGCACGCGGAGATCCTTTACTACCCCCGCCTGCTCATTGAGGGCGGCCAGGTCTGTCCCAAGCAACGCAGGTTGCCATGCTGCCGCACAGCCAGAACTCTGCAGGAACGTGAGCAGCAGGACCCCAAGAGATGCACACTGCCAGACGCTGACTGCATTCCTACAAGGCCCTGCCTCCAACCCAGTGTCTCTAACCTGAATCTGAAGGAAAAGCACCACCTAAGGTACACAAGCTGCTCTTAACCTCAAGGAGCTGAAATGACTGATATGCTGCTGTCTGTGAAGGGGACACCAAGCCTGTGACCACCTGTGGTACAGAACAGCAGGCATCAGACAGATGACACAAAAACAGCTATTCCTTTTGGCTTTACCTGTGCTGCTTCTCAGTTTTGTGTTAAACAAGTCGTCCCTTAAACCCGTCTTTTCCGAAACCAAAGGGGTCTTTCCTTGCTTGATTCCCCCATGTATAGGTCTCCCTCACCTGTAGTCCCTCATTCTTTCTCCTCTTTTCATTAACTCTGGGGGAGAGGACCAAGGACCAGCCCCATGTTTACTCCTGCCCTCATTTGGATAAATCCTGCCGTCAAGTCTTTGCTGACTGCAACAAGAAGCCAAGGTGACCACCTCAGAGATGGACTTCTGAGAATCACAGAATGACAGCATCACAGAATGGCTGGGGTTGGAAGGGACCTCTGGAGATCACCCAGTCCAATCTCCTGCTAAAGCAGGTTCTCCTAGAGCAGGTTGCACAGAGTCACGTTCAGGCGGGTTCTCAATGTCTCCAGAGGAGGCTCCACAGCCTCTCTGGGCAGCCTGTGCCAGTGCTCTGTCACCCCCAAGATAAAGAAGTTCTTCCCCCGTACTCAGATGGAGCTCCCTGTGCTGCAGTTTGTGCCCGTTGCCCCTTGTCCTGTCACTGGGCACCACTGAAAAGAGTCCCATCCTCCTGACACTTGCCCTTAAGGTGTTTGTAGACGTTGATGAGATCCCCTCTCAGTCTTCTCTTCTCCAGGCTAAAGAGACCCAGCTCTCTCAGCCTTTCCTCATCAGGGAGATGTTCCAGTCCCCTCATCATCTTGGCAGCCCTCCGCTGGAGCCCCTCCAGCAGTTCCCTCCCTCTCGAACTGAGGGGCCCAGAACTGGACACAGCACTCCAGATGCGGCCTCACCAGGGCAGAGTAGAGGGGGAGGATCACACAATCAGTCAAACAAATTCCATCTTACCCTATATCTTCTACTTGCTTCTCTGACTTGGGGCTCACAAAGTGTCGTTTCTACCTTCACATTATTCTAAGTAAGAGTCTGTCCAATGCTTCATTATGAGATGGCTCATGACAGGGAGTGTGCCACAAGAGGGTTACTGCTGCAGCAGCAGCAATTTGCTCCTTCTGGGGAAGCTACAATAGCACCATTCCTCAGTCTCTACCTGCAGAACAGGGATAAAGGTATCATCTCCTTTGGAGGAGTGCTTTCTGGTCTACAGGACACAAGTGCAACTCTGTATGGCCTGTCTCCTTAGCACACAGTCAGCTTGGGCTCTCAAAGTTTCCCAGGCGGGTATGAATTTTATATTTCATGTTATCTCTCACCTGGAGAACAGCCTAAGGCTTTCTTGTACTGTTGCTAGCCTCATAAGCTCAAGGGCTCTGTTCTGTGAGCTCGCCCTCCAGCCCAGCATTAATGTCACCCAAATGCTCTCTGCTCTGGGAAAAGATACTCACCCCCGAGACACTGATACTCGGAGGTTATAGCTGGGAAGCAGTGGCTTGTCTGAGAACTCAAACATGAAGTTGTCTTGCTCCTCTTCCTCCTGGTCTGAACTTCCTGGAGGGTTGAGCAGAAGATCACATCCAGTGCTATCTTTCCCCTCTGCAACAAGCAAAAGAGACATTGGCATCACTCACAGTTTCACACCAGACAGTGCTCATCACTCCCTGGGGAACAGCTCTGCCCAGCTGAACCGGCTACCACTGCAATTTCCCATGAACCTTCCCACAACATCACAGCAACTGTAAGAGCCAAGTCCCGGGGGCTCTTCCTGCTCTCCTTCGAGCCCCTCATCTCAGAGGAACTCTGTGTGAGCGCTGGCTGCTCTGCACAGCAAGACTCCACTTGGTGACCGCATCAGGTAGAAAGAACATCTTATGTCATAGCAGCAACCTTTAGGTTTACACTGATCCTGCACACAAGACGAGGCACGGCCTGCTTGCAAAACGAGCCACTTTGACTGGTAGTCTTTTCTTGGGCCAAACACGTGCTGGCCCCCAGGCTCTCCCTGAAACAGCCTCAGTCCCCTCTGCTTTGCCAGCACAGCTGTCCTCAGAGCCTGCGCCAGAGCAGGAGGTGGATGTATGAGGTGCTTTTTCTGCACAGATCCTATAAAGGAAGGCACTGCGCTCTGCTTGTTGAGTACTTCTCCATCCGGATTCCACTCTTGACAACTGTCAGCAGGTTATCTAGAGGTGTGTGCCAGCAACCGTGTCTAAGTAAGGACTGCAAGGCTGTGCCACCAAACTGAGCAGCAGATCTAAAGACTAATACAACCAAACAACACCAAGCATGACTTCAGAGAATCAGCCCTGCAGATTTCTGGCTTGAAGCTGGCTGTTCCAGGAGGTACCTCAGCTTCAGCGGTATTTGTGTCCATAAGAGATGGCAAATAGCGCACTTGATCCATCAGCCATTTAAAAGCAGTTAAATTTACCATTCACTAATCTGAATTGAAAAACCATCTGTTGAAAAACAGCTTGCTGTCTGGATTTCATTGTTAAGAAGTATCAATAGTCTTAGGTTTGCAGAGTGGTTTTTGTCCCGCTGAGATAAAAGAGAGTAACTCCAAAAACTTCCAGAAAATAGAGTTCAGATTCTACAGAAAGAAGTCAGACCAAATGTGCTAGTGAGCAAATAAACCAATCACGCAAAAGTTCAATACCACCTGCAAGAGAAAAGGCTGGGGAAAAAAAGAAATCTTATGGTGTGCTGCATGAGAAAGCTCCACGCACCATACTGCTCTACAAATAAATCCAGCACCCAGTGAGAATGTTATTTTAATAAAGAAACAACAGCAGATGACAGGAGATACAGGCTCAAACAGGGTCTCAGGAAAAAAAAGAAGGAATTTCTTAGTCCTGCCAAGGGAAAAAAAAATCCCTAAGAAACAGAAAACCAGAGTACTTAAATCTTCAAAACTCATTGTAGAATAGGACAAAAATAAGTGACATGAGTATTGGTCTGACATCACTGCTAGGCAAAGCTCAGATGCTATCACCAAAAAAATTCCAATTTCTTGAGCAACCCAGGGAAAAAAAGAATTAAATGCATTTAATGCGGCAACACAGTCCAATGTCTGTCCTGAAAACTCTTCACACTCGGTCCTGTCCGTTAGCCCAAGTGAAAGCTGCGACAAGAACAGAAACATTCTGTACCACTGCAGAGTAACAGGGAGACAATCAGACACAACAATGCTACTCCCAGGTGTAGAACAAGACCCTGGCGTGGGACTTTGTATCTGGAACTACAGTAGTGTGAAGTCCAAGATGCTGATGACTTTACCAGACTCAGACCTCAGAGATCCCACACCCTGGCTTCCCTCATTATCTTTTGGCTCCCAGAGATGTGCAGACCTAAAGGAAAATGTGGACAACATTCTTGCCTCAAAGAATAAAAACAGATCAAGCAGGGGCCTGGGATTTCTCCTCCACCCTGAGGGACATGCAATGCTTTGTGCTTCAGTTAGTGGACCTGATGGAAGGCAAATTTTGAAGGACTGAACCACTGAAGGAGGAGGACTTTTTTCTGCTGAGCTGGTTTGCTGCCTATGACAGCTGGGAGCAGCTCGGTTACTCCAGAGCTGAATGAGGTAATCCCCTGCCCTGGGCAGTATTTGCTCCTGGTGACCCGAGGTGACTGCTGAAGGTAACCAAGCCAAAAGGACCCATTTCAAAACACTCAGTAAACGCCACTGTAAAGAAACCAACCCCTTCTCACAGGCTCAGGCATCTTGCCCTTCCTTGCCAACTCACACAGTGTCCTGGCAAAGCACAGGTGACAGTGGTCTAATGCTGCCATTTCACCACTGCTGTAAGCTGATCTAGGTGTGGATGGAAAGGAAGGTCCCTTTCTGTGCCCGCTGAAAACAGACCTGGCAGGATAAAGGATTACTTCCCAACTGAGTTAGTTCCTTGCCACAACTTGCCACGCAGCCTCCCAAAGGCAGTGTCAAGGGCAGCACTGGGAACACTCCCTGCTGAGGGGCAAAAGAAGGGGCAGTGTGACTGAGCCTCTCACTGCAGCGTGGTGGTGATTTGGCTTGGGATCTCTGTCACCCTCTCTCCAAGCCAGAGACAGAAATATCCCACATCATCACCAAAGCCACAGGGTTTCAGAACATTTTGCGTCACTGACATTTCTGCAGGGATATTCGCTGATGTCTGGGAGGAACCTATGTTCTCCCAAGAGCTGTGCAGAGGTAACTGTTAAAGTTTGAAGCACCTGAGATGCAAGCATCAGGCCAGTCCACACTGGAAGGATCTTTACTGCAACGAGGATGAAATGACATTTCTAGGGAAGGGTACAGGCAGATAATGTGGGATTTGTCTGGCTTGTTAACCAGCTTCAGGTAGCGCAGGAGAGATGGAAGACAAAACCTGACAGATGGCACCACATGAATTACAGAGACCCAGCAGAGACGTACCCACAGTGGCCAGGATTTAGTGTGAAGTCCCAATGCAAGAGGTAGGACATGCCTGACAGGGAAAGTAGTCTTTTTCCACCCTCAATTGAAGAAATACTCTGAAAATCTCGACTAAGGTCCAGGGGAAGGAAAGGAAGTGCAGTGCCCAGCGCTCCCTGGGGAGATTTTCCATGTATTAGCCAAGTGTCTCAGCAAGGCCTTTCTGAGTGGTAAACTGCCACTACCGATGGCATCCCAGCACTCCTGCATTCCTCCAAGAAACACCAAAGACTCAATGGTCGTTTGCTTATTGAAAAAAAAAAAAGCCTTTTTTTTTTTTTGCCTATGGGGTGGAGGGCAGAAATGTGGGAAGACATGATGCAAGACAAGATATTTCAAGACAAGACAAGGGCTAGGGAAATGAAAGAACTGAGACAAGCAGCTAATTTGAACAAAACACAATTGGCTTGCTTTTCCAAGATCCACCCGTTCCATTTCAGGCATTAGGGTATATGAAAAACAAGATGGCACATTTCTAAATTACTTGCATGTGGCAGTGGGCCTCCTAGAGAGGGTATGACAATTGGCAGTCTAAATCTCATGCCAGGATCCTCAAGAGGAAAGGACGCTGATGAACAGGACACAAGCAGATACTAGAACTCAAGCACATCAGCTCTCTGGGCAACCAAGAACTCAGCATGCTGTAGTAATCAAAGCAAGCCAAACTCTCCTACCCACAAAACCACACACAATTTTCCTTCCTTGTTTATCAAGAGGAATCCAAGTGGGAAACAGTGACAAATCAAAAGAGGTAATATCTTTACTTTTAAAATATTCAGGTCAAAGAATAACTATTTTTCTTGTGGTAAAGAGGCTGCTTCTTAAAGGACTGCGATAGTTTCAGGAGTGAGAAATTCAGAGGAAGGAGGTTGTGGTTTGAACAGTCTTCTTGGTGTGCCTGAGGTGCAAAAGCCTACAAATAAAGTGTTCTTAGGAGTAAAGAATTTCTTTTACTCTGAAATGAAGAGACACCACGGTCCTCCAAGGATAAGTCCTCTACCAAGAGTACCCTTCCATATGTATCTGATTTTTTTTCATTTCTAGGAGGATGTTGGGAATGACTATGTGAGCAACTAAAATCAACAGCCTTCTAGCTTGCCAGCATACGTAACCCAAGTCTTTATGAAGGGCTTGACAGTGCTGATCTCCTGTCTCAGAAGTGGTTGGGAGGGACACTGCAGTCTGCCCACTCCCCCAGCTAGATCCAGAACATCTTCACTCATGGACCCCTGGGGAATGGAGCAACACAGGGAACAATTTGTGGACCTTGTGCCTGTATCATTTCAAGAAAACTTCTAAGATGGTAACCACAATTTCAGAAAGTGACAGTAAAAGGTACAAATCATGCCTTCACTGGGAAATGCCCAGCACTGTAAGAAGAGGACCTCACCTGGATGAGTGCCTCCCCTCCAAAGCAGAGGAGAGGGATGGGCAGCTCTGGGAACCTGGAAGTTCAAGACTTCTACACCTCGAAGGAATAAGTATGTCCTCTGCCTTCCTTGGGTTTATCTTGATGACTGGTTAGCTGGGGAGTAGCAAGAACTGCTACAAGAATAACATGCTCCTGGATCGATACCCAAAGACCCTCAGGAGGCACAGCAGCATGTGGATTCTAGCCTTGCACACCGTGTTCAGCCTATTTGGAGGGATCTACACGTGCAGCTTCCCAAAGAAAATGTCCTTTTCAGGAGCAACTACCAGCATGCAACATGACAGCAAGATCTCTAAGACATGAGCTGGGAAGGACACGGACAGACCTGAGTGAGTGATGTGTCATTACCTAGCATTACTTCTCTCTGCTCTGGACTTTGGGTATTAGCTTTTCCCCACCCCGCCACCCCACTGCCCATGTAAAGCAATATAGGATCAAACAAGACGAGGCTTCAAAGTTTTAGCCCCTTCAGTAATGTATATATGTACAGTACATGAAAGGGCATAGAATGAGCTCACCTAGTACAGAGCTGCTGTAGAAGTCCCACGCTGTTCGAGGATCCCCATCAGTGCGCCCCTGGAGATCCAAAAGGTAATCTAAAGAGAAAAAATGGAGAGGATTAACATTTAGCTACTGGTCAAAGCATGACCCTGGCATGCATATCCATTGATCTGGGGTGAGCCAGTTCACCTCTGCTGCTTTTCCCCACTTTGCAGTTAGGCATTATGGGGAAAGCTGAAACCTGACTTGCAAGAAGGTACCTCAGGAGAGGACAACGCGACCCTGTGCCTGAGAACATGAAACGGAAGTTGAAAAGAGAAAATGGACAACACTAAGTGGCTTGGAAAGAAAGGTTCTTAGGGTGGATTTGAGTTCAAAATTACATCTCCGACACCTGCATGTATAGTTAAGCCTGGAGGAGCTCAGACAGACAGTGGCAAACAAGTTTTTTTCAACACGGGAGACTTTCTGCCTTGTATCTTTCTGGGAACCACTGCTACTCTAGCTGTCTCTTCCTTGCTGGGATGTAGAAGCCGCAACACTCATCTTGCTTCTACACAAACAGCACAGAAAGCAGGTACGCTTCATTCCCGGCCATAGGGAGCCAAAATGGTCCTTTCTAACAACAGCAGGCAGGCAGCATTTGGGCAGAGCTGTTTTCAAGTAGAAGGCATCATCACTTGGCAGCAAAAATATGCTCACTCAGGTTATGCAGTGCAGTGTAACTGGGAACTGTGGAACAGTCTCCAAGCCTCATACACAGTACTGTCTTCAGTTGTGTGACCACGAGAGGTCACTGCCACCTCCTTGCATGTTAAAGACTGAAAAGTGACTTGCATCTTATTTGGAAAACCATATACAATTCTATAATCAAGGTTTGGGTGGTAAAACAACATACACATGACAGGACAGAACTAAAATTATTCAGTCACCTGCTGCTCAAGTACTTCTAAAACATCTGATACCTAGATTTGGTCCCGTATGCTGCCAGACAGGACGGATGGAAGCACTGCTGCTCCCAGGCTTGGCACCTACCACAGAGGAAGCGCTTCATCACTTCACTGGTGGCAAGCTTCACAGCTGTCTGCCCAGAGTAAGTGGCCAGAGTGGGATCAGCACCATAGGAGAGTAGAAGCCACATGGTTTCCAGGTTGTCATTTGCTACTGCATCATGGACAGGCCTGCAAGGACAGAAGCATTAGCAGAAAAAGAAGAGACTAGATGGGTCTGCAAAGCAAACGCTCTGTTTTGAGTTAAAACAAATCTAGCAATGACCAACAGCTCATCCTGAAAAACACGCCCTGCTCCCTGCCCCTACGCTTCTCAGTGCTTCCCCAGATGTTCCCCTCTCACTGGCTTGCTTTGTGCCATCCTGTCACTGCAGTTCACGTTGGCACCGTGCTCTAGCAGAATGTGGAGGATGTCGATCCAGCCTCGCGCACAGGCTTCATGCAGAGCTGTGTAGCCAGCATTGTCACGATGGTTCACATCACTGCTCTTTTTCTGCAGGCAATACAGCACTACGTCCTACATGGACAAAAGCACTGCAGGCCTGGTTACACACAAACCCAGACAAGGCAGCCCAAGACACAGAGCAGAAAAGGGCACCAAAACTCACCTTATAGCCCAATCGAGCTGCTCGCTGCAGAAGGGTCTCCCCTGCATTTTTGTTCACAATCAGCCGCCGAGCTCCAGGAGGAACGTTCTGGGCCATGGGCAATTCAGGGGAACTCCCTGAGACCCGACGGGACTTACAAAGCGTCCACAAGTCTTGGGGCTTCTTCAGAGAGCGCATTTTGGGCTGGTTCCAGCAGCCCTTCCCCTGAAAAATAATGGAATACAACTCCTTGGCACATGTGGCCGTGTCTTACTAACAGGAGTCCCCTTCTCTCTCTTCTCCCCACACGTGTTCCCCTCATCTGTCCAAGCCATACCTTCCCCTCATCACAGATCCCTGCCAGGTGTTTGGTTTTACATTTGCGTTTTCCTGATGGTTTCTCCAGCTCTTCTTGGACAGGAGAACTGTTGGAGGGCTCCAGGAAGAAGCCATTCTGAAAGTCTGGGCGTCCTTGAGATTTTTGGGGCCTGCTCCTCAATCGTAGCTCTGTGCCTTTACCCTTCGCAGACTCCTTCTGCTTCCGGTACCTAAAGTCTAAAGGAGAAATGGGAATGAGAAGCTTCTCTAGGTATGGCACGGAAGGCCAGCAACCCAGACCTCTGCCCCCAGGCAAAACAAACTGCCAATCTTTGATGGCTGCAGACCCATGGCGGAGGCACTGCAGTAAGTAGAAGAGAGTGAGTGCACAGATTCTCCCCACCAGGGATGGACTCAGCATGGACACAAGACACAAGTGGTCCTGGTCCAAAAAGGCCAAGCTTAATGAGAGCTGGGGCTTGCACACAACTGACTAAGGCTTTTCCTTGGGTCTAACAGGAAGCCCAGTACAAAACAATCCAGCTCGTCAGCACGCTTCCCAGTAGTTTGATAATTGCATGCTGCTCTATGGTGTGTTCCCCTACCTGTGAGGCCGAGCAGGACTCGCATGGGATACCCCTTGGAGCGACAGAAAATGCTGGAGGCATCCCCCTTAAGCTGCCTGCAAACAGTCATTGTGTTGCTACCCGCAAAACCAGACCTTGCCTTGCCCTCTCACATCTTCCCCTTAACTTAGTAGCACACTGCAATTTCAACTAGTATGCATGCAGGTAGGAAGTACCATGAGGCCTCAAGGGAAATCCAGTCTTTTCTCCCTTGTGTTATACAGAGTTGCAGGGCTGCTCATTACAGAGTCCCATGCATCGTGCAAGGACAAGCGCTCTGCTTCCCTGAAATAGCAACATCCCGTAGCAAGGGCACGACAGCAGCAGGAAAACAAAGTATGGAATAAGAAAGCAAAGCCCTGTGAACAAATAACCACCCAGACTTGTATGATGCCATACACCTCCCTCTGTGCAGACGATCAGTGCTGGAATAAAAAAGGTTACAAAGGAAGAGCCCTGCACAGACCAAAGGACAGAGGAGGCATCTATACACAGCTCTGCAGTGTCTCTCAAGCCTGGCTCTCCCCGCAGCTTTGGGCACTTTGTTTGGGAACAAAGACTTTGCTTCATTTCTAGGTGAAGAGCTAGGGGATGCCCCAGTGGATCACTTCAAGGAATCGAAAGGATAAACTCCAGGAACAAAACTTTACGTCTGTTAGGGACACTGCTGCCTTCAGTGCCAAGGCAGGTTTTGCAGCACTCCAGTAGCAGCATCTTCAGCTTCCAAGGTACGCCGAGACTCTAGATTCTCCATGTCAAGCACCGCAATATAACTTCCATTTATGTTTTGCTACTGCTAGGAAGCATGGGCCACAGATCCTGCACAAAGAAATGGGTTTGGCCAAAATACCAAGGTAGAACCACAAATAAATCTCAAAGCAAGCACATCTCAAGTACTGCTGTGCTGTTCTGTCTCCACATCTCAGGAAGAAGAGAGTGGAAGTGGAGAAAGGCAACCAAAACAACGGAGGAGTGGAAAAGCTGCCCTACAAGAAAGACTGGGATTCCTCAAGCTGGAGAGGAGAAGGAAGAGGAGGATGTGACCAAAATCTGAAAGAATCATTCAAAGGTGGATCAGCTGCGTGGAGGAATCCTGTTCACCCAATCCTGCAGCACAAGACTAAGGAGCACTCCATGAAATGAGTAAGGGGTCAGTTAAAAAAAACAGACAGAAGAAAGGACTTTGCACAGCACAGAGAGAACTTCAGGGCTTCATTGCCACTGGAGGTGATGGAGGCAGATGTTATCTGCAGGACAAAATAGGACTTAGGCAAATTCATGGACAACAGACCCATCAATGAGCTGTAGAAGGCCTGAGCAGGGACAACCTAGTTTAGCTGTTCTGCATACTGGGGAAGCCTAGGCAGCCGAAGTCCAGGAAGCAACCGTGCTCAAGTCCTGGCCCTGCACAGCCTCTGTGCTTGCCGTGGTCAGAAGAAAACTGCAGGCTAGACAGACCCCAACACAATGCAGCATGCAGGACTGTACTTAGGCAAGGAACAGGAGACATCTCCTTGCTCTGAACAAAGTGGAGCGCACCCATGAGATGTGGTCTGGGGCAGAAGTTCTGACTTCCACCACACAAAACACGGCATTTGTTTTCAAGCTTAAGCACAACTCTCAGGCTACAACTAAGCAAAATTTTAGCAAAGAATGCAGCACGCAGCAATCACTAGCCTGCTTGCTGTTTTGGAAGTAATCACTGGACGGAGATTTCTGCTGGGCTGTCTGTAACACTGTCCTCCTCTTTTACAGCACTGCAACACTTTCACAACTAACCCAGGGCAATATACAAGGACTTGAGATGCTCCTTCTCCGGTATCTGATTCCTTCTGCCAGCGTGCAATGGCTCTGTATTCTACAGCAAAGCTTTTAAAGTAGCCCATCAGTGTAGGTTAAATACTCCTCACTTGGCAGGTTGCCTGTCCATGTCAGGGAACACCTTCCCAGCAATGAACAGCACCCTTGGGCTGTAGAGGAGTCAGGTAGGAAATGGCATGAACCTAAGAAGAGTCGAGAACATGGCAAGGAAGAGCCAAGTCTCTTGACTGGTATGTGAAGAGAAAGGGGTAAAATGCTGACACATCAGACAACACATAGTGACATTAATAATGACGGAGTTTCATCATTACCAAAATCCCCACCAAAATCCCACATGTAACAAAAAAAGCGCAATAAAACAACAACACCCCGCGCTGGGCCGCAGCTTCATACTGGAATCCCCTTCCCAGATTGTACCTGCTTTGGATTTTCGCCTCCTCTCTCTCGGTCAAATATTCCCCCATCTGGTACTTCCGACTTTTCTGTCGTCTCCTTTTCTTCCTTTTGATGTGGCTGTCATCTTCCTCCTCCTCATTGGGCTCCCACAGCTGCCTGGGTGATGCCACTCTCCAGGGCAGCTCCCGATTCCTCCTCGTGTAACAGCTGCTCCTCTCAGACAGAGACCTGTCCCTGGCCCTGCGACTGTGATAGCGTGATGTCCTGTGGGATTTTCACAGCCTGCGACGTTTCAAGGATGTCTCCTCCTCCCCTTCCTCCTCCTCTTCTTCCTGATCCTCCTCCAACAATGGTAAAATCTCCTGACCGCTCACATCACACTCTCCTGTCACACCAGCCGAAGAGCCAGCGATGCTTCCTGCAAGAAAGTGAGATCTCTAGCTGACAAAAAAGCCAAGAGTATCTACAAGAAAACCCCTGCAAGGCAGGACAGAAGGCAGGGACAAGGCCACGTAAAAAGGGAAAGGCTCACAGTCCACCCAGGACTCCCAGCTGGGTCTCCTAGCACCAACTCACCCGACTGACTGTGTGTCCGACTGCTCAGCACCACCGGAATGAAATCCCCAAAGTTGTTCTTGGGCTTCTTCTCAAGGTAACCTGTGGGGAAAACTGCGCCTTGAGAAAACATGCTACAGATCTGTCCACGCAAGTCTGCTGGCCTGGGAAGGGCAGTTCAGCATCACATCGCAGCTCTGTTTTGGATCCCAACCCACTACGGGAAGCCACTAGCTCCAGAGGCTGTTCAGCTTCAGAGTAGCAACAGTTTGGCCACATGGGCATTAGGGTGACAGGAACCGCTGCAGCCTGACCCCGCAATAATACATTGCCATTCACAAGGGTACCTTCCTCGTGGCTGTCCCCACGGTGTGCTGGCGATGGGAACTCCGTCTTTGCTGGCCTCCTGCGCTTACGCTTTACCCTGAGACTGCTGTGATCTTGCCCTGATCCCAGGCCGGTTCGGCCTTCTCGCTTGCCAAGGTCATGCAGATCGTCATGGTGTTTTCGCCACTGTGAATGGAGGACATGGACTGAAGCCTGAGCTGCCAAATGACTGAGCTGGAGTAGCAAAAGAGAAGGGACAAAACGCTGTCCCCTACTCATCATGCTGGTGCCCTCCAGCACTTTTGACACCCCAGATCCATTTTTGCTCTAGATAACCTGCAGACACGGGTACATTAATCCACTGCCAGGTAATGCCAAAGAGCATGGGCGGAAAGCCCTGTGCACTCAGCTGTGCCCTCCTCTGTGAAGAGCTCCCTCCTCGCCTGCAACCTCGCCTGCTAACCTTTGCCATAACCCAAGAGGCCCAGCCTATACCACCTACCTTCTGGCCATGCGCACTCCGGCTCCCCGATTTGCCTGGGGGCTCCTCACCATCCTGGGTTTGACACTTCAGTCTCTTGTGGGCCTGCCTGGCGTCCCCACCATGCTGCCGCTTGGACTTGCAGTGCACGCTGCCCTCTTGCTTGATTTGGCCTGCTCCTTTGAGTTTGACCTCACCAAAGGCCTGGGGAGCAGTCCCAGCTCGTAGACAAGTCCCAGAGGTAAATGACATGTCACAGTCCACTCGCTCCTTCCTGACCCTGCACAGATTCACCTGACGCACGCACTGGAGGGGCTCTACTGCTGGTGGCTCCTGGGAGCCTTCGCAGCCTAGCTCCTTGCGCTGACTCTCTGTGGGCACCTCTGAAATCATTCGCAGGCTCTGCTGCCCAGCTGCAGGCAGATCATGCGACAAATATGCTGCTAACACTTGGGTTTTAGGCTTTGCGTCCAACTGTTTGCGGCTACAGCTCCCCTGAGGAGCCTCAGTCTGTACATTACCCTCCTTACTGGAGTCAGCCTCTGGCCGATCACACTCTTGACTCTTCTGTGGAATGTCCAGCTTCCCCTTCCCCCCTTTCACATCCACAGCACTGGTCTGAAGAGATGGACCAGCAACCAGTGGGACTGGATTGGCTGGCTCCTCATAGAGCTTGGGCAAGGCCCGGCAGCTCTTGCTCTTGGCTACAGCTTCCCGTTCCTCGGGTGGGAGCCTGGGCAGCCCCTCCGGCAGGCTCTGGGCAGCTGTGCTGGACTCTGTGGGCTGCACGCTCGGGAATGTTGGGAGCTCACCTGCACCAGCTGGCTTACAGGAGCTGTTCTGGTTTGGGGGCAGCTGCCCTGCTGTAGAGATGCCGATCGAAAGCAGGGGGGGTTGATGATAAGGAGACCAGCCAAGAGGCAGAAGCTGAGGATTGGAAGGTTTTCCATTCACAGGGCATCGTGGGTACACACTTCCCTGGCCAGGATTCCAGGTGGACATGTCCTTGGACTGACACAAAGGAGCTCCTGGAGCAACTCTACCATGAAGTCTCCTGGCGGGATCCTGCTGTCCTTCTGTGCTGACCTGGTTGGACTTCTTCCCACAGGGAACCCCAGCACTGCGAGGCTCTCCCTGGTCAATGATGGAAATAGGCTCCTGCTTGGGAAGGTGGCGCGGATCTCTGCTGAAGCTCATGCCAGGGTCCTTGCTGAGCAGCAGCGAGGCAGGCACCGGGTTGGCGACGCCGACACAGGTGCCTGGAATGGTGCTGATGAGCGTGGTGTTCTTCACCCAGGAACCCTGCTCGCCATTGCGCAGGAATTCAGGGAAGATGACTAAGGGAGGGGTGGTGCCAAGACACGAGGTGACGCTGCTGCCCGTAGTCTGGGCTGCACGCTGGGACTTGGACAGGACTGTGGTGAGGAGAGCTTTGCCACTGGTGTGCACGGGTGTGAGGATGGGCATAGGAGGTGTTTTGCATTGACTGGGTGGAGGCAGTTTCTGACGATTGGACTTGGAGGAGAGATCGAGAGGCATCTCGCTGCACTCTGGAGAGGAGACCATCTCACGCTCGAGCTGTGGAGGGGACTTCAGAGGAGAGAGTGAAGTGGCAGCCCCCGGTACTTGCGGCTCGGGAGCTGCCGGGGCTCTGGCGTGCGCACCAGTGCCGGAAGACGGAGCAGCACTCCCGCACGATGCTGCCAGCGCAGCCTGGCTGGATGAGAGGGAAGGGCCAGCGGTGCATGAGGGAGCGCCCTCAGCAGCAGCCTGGGCACTGCTTCCACCTGAGGGCGAGGGGCAGCTAAACTGATTCACCTCCACAGACACCACTTTGGCGTCTGAAGCCAAGGGTCTGGTGACAGAGAAGGGGTAGGGGTAGGAGCGCAACTCTGGGGAAGCGATAATGCCTGGCAGGCAACGCTCGTGTATGTAGGAAGGCAGGACAGGGAGGGTGAGGGTGGAGGAGACCCCCAAGGTGGCTGGCAGCGTAGCCACACTGAGTGGCTGCCCGCAGCTGGGTGGTGGGATGTACACCAGTGACTGGCTCGGGCTCAGAACTGCCCCAGCCTGAAAGGTCAGGGGTAGTTTTTGCATAGCAGGGGCCTGAGATGTGGGAAAGCACACTCTGTTCAAAGTAAAAGTAGCAGGAGTGGAGGCAGAGGTGTTGCAGCTGGAGACAACCACAGACAACGTCCCTTCTGCCAGCGTGCCTGGCCCCTGTGCTCCAGTGCTTGGGGTGGTTTTCTCCTTCCCAGCAGGCTCGCTCTCTGGAGCCACGGAGCAGGCTGGAGGAGCATCAGCCTGCTTGTCACTGTGAGGCTCTGCAAGTGTCCAGGCAGCATCAGCACCACCGCTCTCCTGCTCAGCAGCTCTGGGGACTGGAGGCTCCTGCCCTCTGCCATCCCCCTGGCTCACCAGAGGGCCCAGGGCATCATCTTTCACAGTCTTTCCCACACGCTCAGGGTTTGGGTTGGGATCAGGTGGCTGCTCTTCCAGTTTGGGCCCCAGCTTTTCCTCCACCGTGTTGCCATCAGCATCCAGCCCCTGGGCACTGCTGCCACCACTGCTGACTGCTGTGAGCTCCACCTGCAACAAGAAGGGAGAAGAAGGTGTTCCTGAGAGCTGTGAAAGTGGCTCCTAGCACAACAGGCAGGACCTTCTCTCTATGCCCCGCTCAGGACACAGAGGCAGAAATGGCAAACAGTTCTTGCCAAACTAGAGCGCTGCTTTGCCTTACTGCACCTAAGTGCACCACCTTCAAGAAGGAGCCTGCGGGACCCATTAGGGTAGATGCTTTTGTTTAGCTTGTTCCACCAGGGAACGCCGCCTTGAACCCAGATGTGCACACGAGGAGCTCACCTCGGAAAGGCTGCTGCTGACGCAAAACTCTTGAGACCCCAAGTGCTGGGAGCTGCTCGTTTTAGACTCCTCATCAGAAAGGGGGGCTCTCCTAGTCGAGGAACAAGACACAGCATTACGAAAGCCCAAGACACCCTCCCAGGATCCTACCCCTCCCTGTCCCCGCATGGGACAGCAGATCAGCTGGCAGCCTGAAGCAGCATGCCTGCTCCAGGTAGCTAGCTCCTCATCAACACAGGTTATGTGGCCACTGCAGGCTGAGGGGATGAGGAACACTGCTGTCCACTGTGGCCTCCCTCTCCCAGAGCTCTGCCCGCTGGATAGCACCTCCTCACACAGAAATGCTTACCCTACACCACCTACGGGCCTGACAAGACCTTCTCTGTGGCACAGCAGCTCTGTGCACCCTCCTTACCCATGGCCATTTTGGCACACACACCCTGGTGTCACCATGGGCCAGCCCAGCCCTCCCTGGCTGCGCTGCATCACAGTCCGGCTCCACACATCCACTCCCAACCCCTCCGCTTCCTGTTCTGCCCCACCACACGTTTCCAGTCCCATCCTCCCCCGAGCCCCAGCCTGCCCCTCTCTTCTTCCACAGGCACCTCCGCACTCCCCATTCCTCTGTCTCCCAGCCACGCTCACTCCCTGCCCTGGGACTCCCCAGCCCAGCCCTGCTGCTCCCCGCCAGCCACAGGTGGACATCTCCCCCCAGCGCCAAAGCTATCTGGGCTCAAGCCGTCCGTAACAGAAGCAGCAGGTGCGGGCAGCCGCCTCGGTGTGCAGTGCCCTGCTGGCCTGCGCGTCTGACCCTTTCTCTTTGGAAGACAGTTTCTGAGCGGAAAGCCTGAATTTGGGGTACGGACTGTGAGCTCTGTGGAAATGGAGCACACCGAGGAGACAGTTGTTCTTGGCATCTGCGAGAACCCTGCACAGGAGACAGCGCTTGTGTCTTCAATGCCCTGGCCTGGGACACTCCTGCCCCAGCAGTATTTACCCCACAGGGATTCTCTGCTCTCGAAGGAACCAACCTCCAGCTCAGCTTCTGCTGCTGACATGATTTTTCTGGATTTGCTCCCCTAACCCCCAGGCTTTCACCACAAAGTAATGGACACAAGCTACAGGAGCCAGCTTTCTCCTCAGGCTCCCGCAGCCCCAGCACAGGCACCCCGCTCCGGGCTGCCTCACAACCCCCGTGACAGCCTGGTCCCTTCGAGGGGCTCCTGCCCCCTCGGCAGCAGTTTGGCAGGGCCCCTCCAGCCCAGCCCGGCCACAGCAGGCCGGAGAGGCCTGTCACTAGCGAGGGGAGATGGGGGGCCGGGCCGGGCTGTGGCGCGGGGGCCGGGCTGGCAGGGGCCAGGCCGCCTCAGCACAGCCGGCGGGGCTCGGGCTGCCGCACAAGGGGGCCCGGACGTGGCCAGGCCCCGGGGCCCAGCCCCGCGCTGGGGCAGACCCGGCCCCGCCGGACCGGGAGGGACCTTTGCGGGGCGGGGAGCGGGGGTCCCGGAGCCAGCCCGCCGGCGCAGCCCGGTCCCCGAGGAGCCCTGCGGCGGCCGGCCGGGCGGAGCGCGGGCGGAGCGGGGCCGGGGCCGGGGCCGGGGCCCGCCACACACAGCCGGGCGACGCGCCGGTGAGACGCCAGGGGGCGCCCGAGCGCAGCTGGCTGCCCGCGGCACGGCGGGCGAGCGGCCGGGAGCTGGACAGCGGGACCCGGCCCTTCCCCGCCACCGGCACCGCCTCCTCCCGCCCTCGGCTACCTGCCAGGGCGGCGGGGCCGGCTCTGCCCCGTGCCGGGCCCAGGCCCTGTCAGCTGCCGGGACGGCCCCGAGGGCAGCCCCGGCCCCGGTGCTGCGGCCTGCCCCGCCTCCGGCCCCGAATGCCGCCGACCGGGGCTCCTCCACAGGCCGGCCCGTGCCGCGGCGTGGGGAGCCCGCCACACCCGGCTGCAGGGCACGGGGACAGCACGGCCAGCCGGTGCCAGCTGCCTCCCACCTGGCCCCAAGCGGGGCGGGCAGCCACGGGACAGCGCTCGGCTGCAGCCGGCCCGGTGTGCCCGTCTCACTCGCACCCCGAGCTTTGATGTTTGTTGTCAACTAGGAGTAGCTCCACGTGGTTTAGGAGAGGCGGAGGGCAACGCCATCCCCAGCTCTTATCTGAGGGACACACAGCAGGCCAAGCGGCTGCTGAGGGCTGAAGATGATCTCTGCCCGCATGTCTGCCTCAAGCCACAGTCTGAACTCTTCCCTGTCCCGCCGCTCTTCTGACCGGCCCTCGGAGGACTCGCCGCCAAAAGCCTCAACACCCACAGTCAGGAACGACAGGTGCGTGCTGCCTTCAAGCCCGTCAAACTTTTCTGGCTCTGGCAAATGCAATGAACACACGTAGTAGCCTCAAGGAAGCCACAAACTGATCAGTTTTGAGAACTCCCCCAAGAGCTGTGGAATAAAAAGGTGATGCAAAGCCACGGGGCAGGCCAAGAACTCATCTTGATCGATTCTGCCTCCCAGTCACTAATCCTCCCTAATCTCCTATTTGGTGGCATGTCACAACTCTCCCTTCTAATCATTTGGTCTGTACTAACCCTCCTGGGTCACCGCCGACAGGTCTTAGCTACTTGGCTCGCAGAGGGTCAAGCTCTTCCCCTCTCTGCCAGTTAAGAGCACACGTCTGCTGAAGCCAACAGCACATGCAGACGACTCAGCCTCATCACCCACCAACGGCATGGATGTACTACAGCTACACGCAGCCAGCAGTTCCTCTGCAGAGAACTCCAGCATGCTCTGCTTGTGGGCCCTCCTTGCTGGAGCACGGGATGTGGGGACCAGCACAGAATGCCACTGTTTAACCACACACCCATCCCCTCCCTGCAGCTCTTTCGCACCTCAGTCCATTTTACACCACAGGAAGAACAGGTTAAGCCAGCACCAGCTCCCTTCCCATAGCCTTTCCCGATCCCTAACGCACTTTCTCCACTCTCTTCCTCCTTCCCCTACCACACCGCCCACGCACCTCACCTCTCCTCGTTGAGGCCACACATGCGAATCCGGTCTGTGCTGCTCCAGTTGTGCACCCCACTGTAAAGAGGTGCTGTAGAGATCATGACAGCTGCTCGTCACCAACCGGGACTTGCTGGGGCTCACGGGGCCACTCTGCCTACAAAAGAAAAACAGAGGATTAGTAACTCTCCCTGGGATGCTCGCATTCAACCATGCTTGAAAAAGAGCCATCCGCAGCTTCGCTGTCAGGCAGGTTTGGTGCAATACCCAAAATGCTACACCTGTGCCTGGAAGATGGCTAGAAGACATCAGTAGCGCCTTGGGACAGAATCCACGGTACGCTCATCCTCATATTAAACAATGTTACTGCCAAAAACCTCTAGCTACCCTGAGAGTTTCACACAGGTGTCTTTGCACACATATGCACCCCTCAAAAGAGTCCTCCACTCTTCTTCTTCCCCTTCCAGAGGAGCCTCCAGACCCCGGTAGTGAGCCACAAGACCAAGCTTCTTCATGATGGTCTGTTACAATGCTGGCATCCCCATAGCTTCATATAACTTTCATAAACCGGCACACAGCGGCTTCAAGGGGGAAAGCCTCAAACAAGAAGGCAGCTGGGGTGCCCTGCAGGGGAGCAGAGGTTTGCCAACAGGGCCGTCAGACAGTGCCATCAAGTGATTATCCCCTCCCTCTGTCAGGAAGGTGCTGGTATTCAGTATGATTACGGGTGGAAAACATGAGGAAATCCAGAGATCCATGAGCATCCAAGATTCACCGTCGGCTGGAGGAGCTTTTGAGGGAGAACGTTGCAGCCAATCGTGCAGCACTGCGTGTTCAAGCATTAAGGCAGCTTTGCTGCTCAAGTCCTATCAGGGAAAAAGCAACGAAGGAAGAGAGGCTCTACTGTGCTAACAAGTGGACTTGGTCGAACCAAGTAGGACTGATGCCAAAAGGCAGAGAGAGATGCTGTCAAAGAGGTTCTCGCTTCAGAGAAATACTAAACACACGAAAGTAAAGCAGGCATAGAGCCACAGCAATGCTCTTGGTGCAGCGGGTGAGAGTGGGAAGAAGCTGAAAGTGACACATGATCCCAAATCTCCCTCGGTTGCCTTTTCCCTGAAAAACCTCCTGGTGACAGGAGGACTGAACAGGACAAGAAGCAGCTTGCACCATCCGTTCATGCTGAAACGAGCCACGCAGGGATCTACCAGGCAGCAGCTCAAGGGATCAAGATGTGGAACTGAATGACACCTCTGAACACAGCTGCTGCCAGCCATCCTCACCCCAGCCCAAACATGCCAGTGAGGATCCTCCAGACAGGAAAGAAGGGTCAGGCACCCAGGAGAAATCGGGGCAAGGTAGCTTGTTTGCGAAAAAGAAGCAACTGACCCATCTGCACATATGAGGGCACAAGTGAGCAAACAAACTAGGGAAATCAGAGGTCAGGAGAAGAGGGGGAAACCTGCTAAAAGACACAAACCGTAAGATGGAAGAAATACTGTATAATGGAGGGAGACCCAGGCAGACGCTAAGACAGAGAGCAGGGTCATACCCAAAGAGAATGAGAGGTGGCTTGGAGCAGGAAGGGGAGGAGTCTTGTGATGCTTGGAGAGAAATGCAACATAAAGGAAATAGGGGAACAAACTATCTGCGGGGATTTCACCATCTTAGGCTAAACTGAAAGAAGGGAAAGAGAAAAGTTCTGCCCCTGAGCACAGTGGCAGGACAGATGCTTCAGAAGATATCAAAAGGGACCTTCTGTGCAATGGGGGAAGGGGATGCACACGGCTACACGATGTAGAACAGGAAGGAGTTGGAGATGAGCTGAAGCCTCAACTAAGCACAGATCAGGCATGACCCGAGAACGGGCTTGGCAAGGGAAAAATGATAGTGGCGTGGTACAAGGAGCTGGGAGAAACAGCACATTTTGAGTACTTGAGTGAGAACCGGTCAACAGAGGAGGCACAATGGCCATGAGAAGACAGCCAGCAGGACATAGTAACAGAGATAGTAACAGGACATTAGTGCTTTGCTACTGTTTGCCTGCAGTTTACATGGGAATTAAGAGATCCGTTCCTCTAGAGCAGCTCTGATGAGACACATGTATCAAATTCTGGAGAAGTGAATGATCTGATCTGGTAACCTAAAGCCTATTTCCGTTACATACCCTAATCAAAAGTCTGTTAGAGTAGACCTTACGCCCTGCTGTTCCTTGCCTTTTTAATGTTAGTGCGTTCCATCCTAGGGATTTTAAAAGAATGGCTTTTAAAGCAGCCTTTCCCAGCAAGCCAGATGTTGGATGAGTCACACTGGAATAAGGGGAGGGGAGTCTGTGGTGTATCCCTGTGGCGCATCACTTTAAGATAGTGCAGTGCACTCTAGGGCAAATAAAAGAACAGCAAATCAGGAGAGTTCAGCTGCTGTGGCTATTTACCATACAGCAACTTCAGTTCAAGCCATGCTGATAGTTCTTGTAATGCCTTAAATCAAACAACAGCTGTCTGTGGTCTCAAAGTATGACATCCTAAACATCTGCTGGTTTCCAGGCTTGAAACATTGCAGCTGCCTTACCTGAAGGAAACGTTACTGTTAGCATACCAGGAATCTTGGTGCTACTGTCATGTGACATTTTCACTAAGGAACTAAGTGACTAGAGATTGTCACCTCACAAAACACTGAACAACTCCCTCTGGCAAAGATCCACTTTCAAGCACTTTGCAAAACATTGTGGTTATTATATTTTTCAGTTCCTTACACTGGCCGCAGAAATCCAGCCACAGGCTATTCAGTTTTATGCTTTACCAGCCTCAGGACTTCTCTCAGGACAGCTGGCAGTGACAGGAGAAGTCACATCGGTGTCTCCTCCAGCAGTCCCCTCATCCAAGCTGTCCTGGCACTGCTCCTGCTGACACATGCTTTGGCCTATGAGAAAGACCAACAGATGTGAACATAATGGAAGAAACCCAATAATCCCGCAAAGCAAAGAGTTCATTTCTGAATGTTCAGGGTTTGGTACTGAAGGGCACAAGCTATTCCAGACTTGTGTCTTCACCATCAGGTACTCCCTATGCCAACACAACAAAGGTTTCCACTGGCACTGGCCAACTGAAAGAGCTGGTACGAGGCATGTTTCATCTAATTGGCAACTGACTGTCACTTTTCCATCATTTGTCCTTCCTCCTCCAGTTCCCTACTATAAGTGCCCAGTTTCCAAACTTCACTCCAAAAGTTAAAGTCTTGCTGTACCTTACATCCTCACTCATCTCCAAGATCAATGTCAATTTGGCAGGCTGCAATGCGCACTGCAAAGAAAACCTTGGAAGCCACTCCTGCTGTGATCAGTCCAAATACACTTGCATTTAAAGAATATGAGTAATTGGGCCGAGTTACCATGCCATTACCAAGTAACAGAGCTCCCATGGATCACGTCACAGTATTTTGTGCTTGGGTCATACTCCTGCAAGGCAGTATCATCTTCAAAATCTGCTCCGCAGATTCTCCTGGCGGGGCAGAAGAAGTAATGAAGGCGTAAGAAGCACATTCTGTCCTTACAGTGGAAATTCATTAATAAGCCCTCATCACGCATGAGCAACGACAGTAAGGATACCAACCTTTGAAGACACTGCTTTTGTCTGGGAGAAGCAAAATGTCTCATACACACACACACACACACACACCCCCAAGAGTCTCTTGTTTATGTGTTCTTTAAACCTTGGGTGTTCCCCTTACCTTCTCAAATGGCTCTGTAAATGACAATATTTAGGCCTGCCGAACTGCCTTTGTCTTGGGAAACAAAAAGAAGACAGAAGCAGCAGGACTCCCCTTGTATTTTAACCATAACAGTTGTTCTCTCAGGTGCCTCAATGATCACATACCACAGTAGCATGTTCCTATCCCTATTGTTACCTGTAAAAGCCACCAGAATGTGAAAAGCAAAGGCATTTAAAATGATCTACAAGGTGTCCAGACTGGAAAGCTTCAAGGAGGCTCTCAGCCTGGGAACACCTCTTTTCAAAGCCTATTTCCTAGAAAAGAAGCTGTGGCGAGGGCTGTCCAGATCAGGACGTAACACAAATGCCTGCTGGGAAGCGTGTAGGATGAGAGAGAAGGAAGGTTACGCCACCACTGTGATCTGAGACACAAGAAATAGCTATCTAGCCATTTTGAACATAGGTTGTTGTTCCTCTTCCCTGAGTTGGTGGTTTGGAAGCAGAACAAGCCTGTTGAGCCCTTTGCTCTTCATTCAAAGCCGTGGCGGAACAGTGCAGAGAGGCTTTAGCTCTGGGGAGCCGGAATCGAGCTCACTGCAGTGAAGGGTCACTCCTGGGCACTGTTCAAGCCCATTCCTGTGACTGTGCTGAGCCCAGTGACAGCAGGGCTGGGGTAATCATTCACACACTTCTTTTTTATTTTTTTTTTAAATACATTGTCGTGGTTTAACCCCGGCCAGCAACCAAGCACCATGCAGCCACTTTCTCACTGTCCCCCACCCAAAGGGACGGGAAGGAGGATCGGGAAGGAATGTAAAACGGGTTGAGATAAACGCAGTTTAATAGGTAAAGCAAGAGCCACACACGCAAACAAAGCAAGGAATTCATTCACTGCTTTCCTTCGTCAGGCAGCTGTTTGGCCATCCCCAGGAAAGCAGGGCTCCATCACGCATAACGGTTACTCGGGAAGACAAACGCCATAATGCCGGTTGTACCCCCCTTCCTTCTTCTCCCCCCAGTTTATATACTCAGCATGACGTCATATGGTACGGAATACTTCTTTGGCTAGCTTGGGTCACCTGTCCTGGCTGTACCCCAGTTTCCCGTGCCCCTCCAGCCCTCTTGCTGGCAGGGCCTAAGGAACTGAAAAGTCCTTGATTTAGCATAAACATCACCCAGCAACAGCTAAAAACATCAGTGTGCTATCAACGTTGCTCTCACACCAAAGCCAAACCACAGCACTGCACCAGCTACTAAGAAGAAAATTCACTCTATCCCAGCTGAAACCAGGAGAGAATCCCAGCACTGGACACAGCACTGCAGGTGCAGCCTCTCCAGGGCAGAGCAGAGGGTACCCCAGGCAGCCCTGCAGACACATTGGGTGCCTTTGTGCAAGCCACAGAGTGCCACCACTGCAGTGCGATGAGCTCTGTCCTCCCTCTACCCAGCAGATGCAGAGCAGCCCAGGCACACAAGGCACATCACACCACGGTCTCCATTCGTGCACCTGCATTCTCAGGCTGCTGCGTTTTCTCTCCACCAAGCTGTACTCACCCCCTGGGTGGTCCACTCAGGGAACACACCAAGCAGTTTCACAGGGGTCCTGTCAGCAGCACCTTGTCATTCCTGGAGATCTCCTTCATGCCCACCAAAGGCCCTCAGGGGCAGCAGATATCTTCAGGCCTGAAGAGAGCTTTGCAAGCTGGTGTTTCCAATGTCTAATGAGGGCAGACAGGGTCTCCACAGGTCTCACAGAGCTTTCTGGACCCTGGAAGCCCCGGCAGCTGGTGCTGCTTGGGCTCCTTGTTGCCTTTACTAATAAGAGCAGTGACATTTTGTTGTTTTTGTTGGTTTTCTTTTTAAATTTTTTCTTTTTGCTTGCCTTTAATTTGTTTACTTTTTTTTTTTTTTTTTTTTTTGTCCCTTAGGCATCTTCAGAGCAGTAATACAAGTCAAATAAGGAAACACTCTGTCCAGGTCATCTTACAGACAAGATGCCTTCACAAAAGGAGCCTCTTGGGGCACAGGGATTCTTCAGCCACATTCACCCAAGCGAGCCTGCTGACTGCAGCGTTTTGAGAAGCATAATGGAATGCCATGTGCCCAAGCACAAGAGCTGTAGCTGAAGCGTGTGAGTGAGGAACGGCAGCAGAGGCACACCCTGCTTGACATCCAGCTGCTGGGATCCTTCACTTCCCTGGGTGGCATTGGGTGCTGCCCGCAGGTGTTCCCTGCAGCCTGACCCTGCAGCCAACTCAGCAGGGAGGGAACTTTGTACCTACGCCTGTCAGATGCCAGCTGCAGGAACAGCGCTGAAGGAGACTTGGAGCAAAGCTGCCTTTGTCCTGGATGGCGAGGTCATGGTGTGACAGCGAGATCCAGCACTGCACTGGTAGCTGGCCTAGGGAAAAGGTGCTGGAGCCCCGCTGGTCCTGCCATGGCAGGGGCAAAACTGGCTGCTCCCAGCAGGCAGGGGCAAGGCAAGATGCCCTGAGCAGGGCAGGGACAAAACTCAGTGCCCCAAGCTGGGCAGAAGCAAAGCTCACCATCCTGATTGAGACATGGGCATAAAGAGCCCCCTGCACGGGGCAAGAGTATACCCAGGTACCCTGTGCAGAGAAGGGGCAAAAGCAGCCTCCCCAGGCAAGAGAGGGGGAACACCAGCCATCCCCAGAGGCACGTGATGATAAAAGCCACCCAAGCAAGGCTGTGGCCAAACTGGATGCCCCACGTATCTTGGTGTATCTTGGGGGACAGATGAAATTCTTTGGCAGTGAACCTGTACGAGCCCAGGTGCTTTGCTACACGAGCATCACAGATGCAGTCCTGTACCTGGGACCAGTGGAAAAGAAACCCTCTAGCAACGTGACTGTGCCAGCCACAGCTGTGCACGGGCAGCTTACAGCCCTGAGCGGATGTTCACTTCTCTGGCTGTGTGGCACAGGGAAGAGGTGGGAGCTGTGCTGGCGGTTAGTCCCTTTGCCAGCAGCATGTGGGGAAGCTCAGCGGCACCGGCTGCCGGCTGCAGGGGAGGTGCCCAGGCTGGGGCGGCTGCGTGGCCACCTTGTCTCCCCGTGCAGCCCCGTGTCACAAAGGGGCAGTGATGTGGCGCCCACCCGGAACTTGTGACCTCACCAGGCCAGGGCTTGACATCCTGAGCAGTGGGCTAGTGAAAGCCAGTTGGGCTGAGCTGCCCTTCGGGTAACTCATCTCCTTCATTGTCTGCTTGTGTGGTTACCTGTTTCCAAGCATTTATCATTTACTGCTGACTGCTCCTCAGCTTCCACCCTCTTTCAAAGGTAATTATGGTGTGACTTTTGGGAGAGATCCTAGAGGAGGTAGGTAGGGGATAAAAGTGTAGGCTGATCTCTACCTCCCAAGCTGTGTGCTGGGGTCTTCCTCCTTTCTAGGCTGGTCAGAGAGGCGCTGTGGGTAGAGTTCCTGTTTGCTAATTCTTATTTCTTTGCCATAGTCTAGGCTACGGAAGTAGGGAGGTCTTGAGCCCAGCCTAGACTGACCAGAAGCCCACCTTGCACTGAAGGAGCGGGAAGGAAGAATGAAAAAGGAGCCCGGCATAGGCAGCTGTTAAAGTAGCGGCCAAAAGCTGGTCACTCCTGCAGACAAGGTGGAAGAGGGTGGGCTGGAGAGCTGGGGGGCTCTGCTGCTAATGGTAGCCACAGGCAGTTACCACTGGAACACTTTTGATGGCAAGTGCTGGTCTGTGGGTTTCGTTTGTGTTTGGTTTTAATGATTTTGTTGAGCTCCAGTGATTTCATTGCAATCAGGTGACAGGATTGGCGCTGATCTTCTCTTTCTGGAGCGCGTCCTGACATCCTTGGTCAGCTTTCCCCTCTGTCCCTGAGAGGAGCAACGGCTGCAATGGAAAATGACTCCCGTGAGTAACGGCTTCGCCAGCAGGCTTGGGCTTTGTGAACCCCCAAATGCAATGGGCACGGCTGGTGCTCCATCCCTGAATACTGATGTGCTGACAGCCTCGAGGGAATTCCAGGGTGTTTCCTGAGAGCAGCCAGACCTACCCAGGGCATTTCGACTGGACGCAGGAAAACACATTTGGTCACTCCTCTGCCATTCTATACAAGCCTTTGAATGATGACATTGCTAGTAGAATGACCTGAGGTCAGTAGGGTTCCCTTCTGGGCTAGGTGCTTGCTTGTTTTCATCAAGTTACAGCCAGCGAAAGGGAAGACTTGACCTGATAATGCAAGACTCTAGAGGGAAAGACAGGTAGCCCAAGCCCAGAAATCAGAGTGTGGGTTTGTTGGACTTCCAGCAAAGTAAGCAGGTGAACAGACCATTTTCCAAAACGCTTTCCTCACCAGTGAATTCCAGTGGCAGTGTTGGGCTTCCCGCAATGTTTCTGGCTTGGGGGTTGGAGCTGGCTGTCCTGGGTGCGCCTGCAGACAACTCAACTTTTCAAATATGCTTTTGCGCAACAGTACCGTCTCAACTCTTCTCAAACATCATTTCCCTGCAGTGGTTGCCGATGGAATGGCTCTGCCACAAAGGATCCTCTTTCCCCCAGAGAAGATTTGCATGGAGTGGCAGCAAAGACAGAGAGCTGGAGCAGGCCTCTGGAACCCAGGCACTACGTGCTTTGTCAACGTTGTCCTGCAGTGCCTGACATACACCCCACCTCTTGCCAGCTACCTGCTCTCTCGAGAGCACAGCGGCTCCTGTGAGTATTTATAGGAACATCTCCTTGTCAATCTGTCGGGCACTTCCCAAGGACCCCCAGAACATGGAATTAGAGGCAGGTGAAAAGTAGCCTTTCTTTGTCAGCTGCTCCCAAGTCAGTGTTCTTGGAACACTCAAGCCTGGAAGCTGCTTGTCGTATCGAGGTGTGTGCACTGTCAGAAAGATGCCTCCTTCTAGCCCTGGGTGTCGTTCCCTATTCCTGCAAGTTAAACTCTCTGCCGGTTGCACAGAAAATTTCTGTCAGTGAAGCTCTCAAGAAAGTTTACTGTGCACTAAGATGTCCTGGGCTTGTGGGGCACCTTGGGAGGAGTGGAGGCTGTTCTTAGAACTCCAAGATCTCCATGAGGTTACCCATTGCTATGGGTATTTTTCTAACCTGAGAAGCTTGCTCCCCTTCCTCGCTCTTCAGGTCGCCAGCAAGGCTTCTGCATGATGTGCATCATGGAAGCACATGTTAACGATGTCTTGCACACGTCAGCCAGCGCCATCATGCCCACGGCCATCATCAATGCCCTCCCGCGTAAGTCATCCCAGGTGCTTTGACACGTTATCCTCTGTTATTATAGGACTGAAGTACTAACTTCTTCTTTTTTAGAAATAGGAGAATGTTTCAAGCTTGGCATGCCAGGGGACGCCTGTGAATTCTTCCGCTGTACTGTAACTGCCATGCACAGGGCTTGTATGAGTGGACACAGCGAGTAAGCACAATCAAACTACCTTTCAGTGTTCCCAAGCCTTTTGGTCTCCTTGATGTATCCCCATCAAGGAAACCCTATGGCCAGGGCTTCCAGACAAAGGAAAACTCTTGGAGGAGGTAACTCTCTGCCTTCCCATTTCCTTCCAGCTGGGACATCTCTACTCAAGCAACTACCATCATCCATCAAATATTTGGGGGCTTTATGAGATCCAGAGGTATGTTTCCACAACCATTGCTCTCCTTGGACTCGTCTGTGCCCTGCTGTCTGCCTGTGAGAAAGAGATGAGCATGTGGCTGGCTCTAGTAGGGATGAAGAGCATCAACCAGCACAGTCAGTCGACTTCCCCTATTGCTGAGCATTTCCATTTGCCTTCCAGTCACGTGCTGCAGCTGCAATGCCGTTTTTGATTCCTGTTTGTCCTTCCTGGATATTTCTTTGGATATCAAAGTAAGAGAGTTTGTCACTGTGCTTCAAGGCGTCCGAAGCCCCTTGTAGCTTTCTAGAATCAACACAGTTATCTTAAAAATGTCTGCTGTGAACACAAGAGAGCTCGGTGGGGGTGGGAAGCAGTATGGATGGTGTCCTTCTGCAAAGGCCATGGCAGTGGTCTCCCTTGGAGGTGCTGGCTTTAAGCTGCACAAGCATGCATTATCCCCTCAGCACCCCTGAGGGACTCTCAGCCTTCTTCTCTTTGCCCTCCCTCAATACCCATCTGGCTCCTAGGCTGATGGCTTGTGTTGTTTTCATTACTGACGACCCTGCACACCGTCAGTAGCTGAACTGAGCGGTGGCACGGTGAGGTAGCTCTTCGTAATGCCAGGAACCTCTGGGAAATGAGGGAAATGTTTGGCATCATACCCTCTTTCCATCTCCCTCTGGCCATGGTTTGCAGGGTCACGGTGGGTCTCCTCAGCGGCAGCCACCTGTGTCTTGTGGGCAACTCCTCCTGAGTGCTTGGGCGAGGGCATTTCCCCCAGCTCAGAGCTCTCCTTTCTCACGCCTCCAGGCAGCCTCATCTGTCACCGCGGCTCTGGAGAACTTTGTGAAACCTGAGCAACTGGGTGGTGAAAACAGCTTTCGATGTAGCAAGTAAGATGATTACTGACAACCGATTAATACTTGTTCCTGCGTGAAAGTGCTGCGTGTCATCGAGCAGAAGTAGCTTCAATGCACAATCATGAGAGACAACTTTTTTTTTCATATGGCCTTATGGTACTGAAGAGTCTTAGCATAGCGTAAGGATGTGCGAGACAGGAAAGGTTGTCTGGCCGCCTTGGGGCAAGACAGGGTGCTTTTCAGCACTTGGCTCTCTGCTTGGTTTCAAGGTGTGACAAGATGGTTACAGCCTTCAAGAAGGTTACAATCGATCGCGTGCCCAGGGTTCTCACGCTGCAACTGAACATAGCTGATGCCACTGGCGAGAAGATCCACAAGGTGTGTAGGCAAGTGGAGGGCAACTCTTTCTCTTCCTGGAGCAGATTTGCCAAACCAGGGCACTCTGTCACAAACTGTTCAGGTGGAGCTTCTCATGTTCCCTTCTGGGGAGAGGAGAGCTCCCATGGGAAGGCAAGCATATACTCCGCCCTGACCAAGCTGTTTCAGCCAAGAACAGTCTCTTGCCACCAATGCCACCAGCATGATGTCTTGCTTCAGGGAAAACCGAGTGTTGATGAGCCCCAAGGATGTATTTCTACACTGCTGGCCTCTGGTCTTGGCTGGATATTTCATGTAGTATTCCAGGATCCTTCCTGAGCCCTCTCGGTCTCTCCGCAGTTTGTGCAGTACCCCCCGTGCTTTGATCTCCGGCCATACATATCTCAGGCAGCTGCAGAACTGCTCCCTTATGCCTTATATGCTGTTGTGGTGCACATCGGTGACAGCTGTCGTCAAGGTCACTTTCTCTGCTACACAAAGGTAAAGAGCCACTTCCTTCGTAGCGGGGAGGAATGTGTGCTGGGGAAGGCAAACTTTGATGGCAGTGTTTCTGGTAGCCAGGGTTTTGGGGGAGAAGGTCTCCTTACTGGCTGGATGGGATTTGGGTTGGTGGACTCTTGCTTCTCCATTTTTCTGCCCGTGTTGTTCTGGAGAAACTATGCGGTTCATCTCCAGATGTCCTTGCCTTTCTTTGACAGGCCAGCAACGGGCTGTGGTACCAGATGGATGATGTGTCTGTGAATTGTTCTGACCTGAACACAGTTCTCAAGCAGCAAGCCTATTTGCTGTTTTATGTCAGGTAATAGGCAGTACTAAAACGTGTCCGGAATGCATTTCCTTTTCCCGGTTTTGCTGTTTTTTCTTCTGATCCTACTGAGTCTGTCTTAGGAGACAGTGACTACCTGCATCATCCAGTGCTGATGCATGTGAACTACCCCCCAGCAGTCCTTACCTTCCCTTGCTGGGCTTTGGGCTGCTGCCCTGATGTAAACTGCTCCTTGTCTGCTATCGGTAGCTGGCCGATAGACAGAAGAGTACGTGAAGGGGGCCTACAGGGAAGATGGAGAGGGACTCCTTATCAGGGAGTGTAGTGGTAGGGTGAGGGGCAGCAGTTTTAAACTTAAGGAGGGTAGATGCAGAGTCAGTATTACAAGAATTTGTTTACGGTGAGGGTGGAGAGACACTGGAAGAGGTTGCCCTGAGAAGCTGTGCATGCTCCCTCCCTGGAAGTCTTCAAGGACAGGTTGGATGGGGCTTTGAGCAACCTGGTCTACTGGAAGGTGTCCTGGCCCATATCAGGTGGTCGGAACTAGATGATCATTAAGGTTCCTTCCAACCCAAACCCTTCGGTGATTTTATGATTCTATTAAATGGAGGCCATGGTGCATAGGAAGACAAGGTCTTGCTGTGACAGGGGTAGACCCCGTGGGAAGACCCCAAATGAATTTCCCATTTGTAGACTTGACATGACTTCTCACTGTCATAGAAACCGTTCCAAGTAAATGAGCGAGCCCCAGTGAAAGCTGCAAGAGCAGCCCTAAACAGACATCACTTTTTTTTTCCTTTTTTTTTCTTTCCCCTCCCCCAGATGCTCTGATGTGAAAACTGGTCAGCAGACTTCATCCTCATCTGTGCTATCATATGCCTGCTCATATGAAGCCTAGAGAGTGAACAAAGGAGGGGAGAAGTTAGGGAAGACTCCATTGTAACTTCAGGGATCAGTCGACGGGCGGAACTTGTCTTCTCCCACACAGGAATGGCTACCGGGCAAGAACTTTATTCTGTGACTAACGCACGCTAGCTGTTGTTAGCCGTATGGTTTTCAGCTTCTTTTGCAGTCAGTGTGCTATCACCAGCAACCTTTGAACCTTATTCTACCACAAACTTGTACATTGGATAATAAAAGCCTTCAGGTGAAGTCCATGTTTTGTATAAATCCTCAGAGATTTGAGTAGTCAATACACGGGATTTGACTCAGTGACGCTGTCAGCGGGGCTCCCTGAAAAGGTTGGTCAAATCACCCCCTGATACGGTGGTCTGTCAAAGTGCAGATGGTGGGCAGGCTGGTCAGGCACAAGGGTCTCGTCTTTCTTGGGAAACCGACGGGCTGATCAAATAGAAAGGGCTTGAGGAAACCTCACTTCTTAACATGACACCCCCTCAAGTTCCAAATGTCCCCATATGCAATTCCTTCCTCCATTTTCCAAATGACGCTGAAGGAACTGGGGAAAAAATGTACTCAAATCTCAGTAACCGAGATGATTTTCACAGAATCACAGAACGGTCGGGGTCAGAAGGCACCTCTGGAGATCACCTAGTCCAACCCCCTGCTAAATCAGGTTCAGCCAGAGCAGGTTGAACAGAATGACATCCAGGCGGGCTCCGAATATCTCCAAGCAGAGAAACTTTTACTTGAATGTGAACAGTCTTGGGGAAGGTAGTAAAAACGCCTTCCAAACCTTTCCTCTTATGTCACAGACTTGTTTTGCAAACATCTGCACAGCAGCAGCGGTTGCCATGGCTATCTCCTCCTGGAGATAACATTCACAGAGACCAAAACTCTCACCCTGCCTGAGGCTTGCTTCTTCTCACTCTCCCTCTCAAAGACCCCAGACTGAATTCCCAGTGCTATTTTCTTTTTAAAAGAAAGGTCAACCAAACAGCCACCTGCAGCAAAACCAGGTGGAAGAGGCTTGCTTTGAACCAGACGTCAGGAGTTTCCCTATGCTGCAGCTCGGTCCATGGGCCATGTGGTCCATATGGAGGTACCGTCCAGATCACTGGGTTATCCTTAGGTCCATTTCAGATTTCACAAACTGGCAAGGCATTTTTACTTGCACACTACAAATAACCCTTACACCAGTACAGCTACGAGTATTAACAGCAGTTACAGAATGCTGTGCAGGAAGTTTCGGAAATTGTAGCCACATAAGGTAGACACTCCTGATCTGGCTCTGGTCAAGCTGGGATGAGCACTGGGAACCACAGAACTTGGCCAGCACTCGGTCTATTAGGAAGCAGGTTAAATGAGGCAAAGGAGAAGCTCACAACTCTGCTGAGCTGGGTTCTTGGCACCAAGGTACCTCTGTGACACCTTCACTGTGCTGCAGTGTAAACTTGGCCTGCGATTTTCAAAAATTGAAGATCCATCTTTAAAATGCAGCTCCTTGGACAATAAAACTGTTGTGTCAAACAAGCACACGCACCCCTCACCAATGGTGTTTTGGGGTTTTTCTTCATACCTTTGCTGCTTCGGCACAAGCCAGCAGTACAGAGGGCTTAGGCTACACTACGAAATGTGGCTTCTGTTTTGGGAGCTCTAACTAAACATGCAATGGACAGTCTTTAAGTTGGGAAAGCTGACAAAAAGCTTAAAACCAAATAAAATACAACACTTCTTTCATTTTTATAGAACTCCTTAGATTTGCATTTTTTATATAGAAATGAGAAATCAGGGGTTAGTCATGCTTTTTATGCTGTCTAAAGGCTTTATTCAGCAGTGCCTCCCCTGTCCATTGTTGTGTCCATCTTTTTTCAGATTCTCTGTAGCTGGAAGAAGTTTTTTTGCCAGCCACTGCAGACGAGTTTTCCTAAAAGGCACAACTGGTCCATTTAAGTATTCCTTCAGCATGATAATGATTTCAAAACTGCGCCTGCTGGTCTGAACCCAGATTTCATGTTCTACTTCCCCCTAACAAAATAAATATAACATTCTTTTCTGTAGCTGCTGCATTGCAACAGGGTCTCCAGGAAGGGATTCTGCATCCAGCCCATCATAAAGAATCACACAGAATTCAAGAGACTATTTTAAGACCAACACGCTCTACACTGATTATACACCTCAGTGGTGAAGATGAGAATGAGGAGTACAATGAAGAGGAAGAGAACTGTAAACCGTTTTTTTCTTTCTTTTACAAGGAAGAAGAATGGTGGGGTTTTTCCAACTTTTGCAATGCACTACACAAATGATTTCTTAAAATAAGCATTACATTTCTAGAAAAGAGCTGTCAACAAGTTTTTGAAATAGTTTGCCACTAATCTTCAAAATATTGGAGCTGATAGCCACCAGCTGTAGCTGACGCAGTCTTTTCTAATTCCTGTGAAATGCCTAGCTGCCTATTTCCATAGTGGTATCATTCCTAAATCTCCGTTTCTTTAAAGAGAGTTTAAAATGGGATCCACCAATCAGGTGATCAGGTCCACAATTCAGATGGTCATCAAAGAGTCTGCAAAATTTCTCAAATTTCAGGTACTTCTTTATGGGAAGCATACTCTTTGCTACTTTAACAGAATGTGTAGGTGTAGGTGTAGGT
Source organism: Falco rusticolus (assembly GCF_015220075.1). Taxonomy (NCBI): domain Eukaryota; kingdom Metazoa; phylum Chordata; class Aves; order Falconiformes; family Falconidae; genus Falco; species Falco rusticolus. The sequence continues at coordinate 773,899 of NC_051200.1, read as the reverse complement.
ATTTACAAAGAGGCGTTTTGTAAAACGTTAGTTAAAACGTTGACTGTCTCTCACTTAGAGATGAGAGATTCTGAGGGAAGGAATGGATTGCACGTTCCCAGAGAGTGAAAGCGAGAGAACACCCTGCTCCCACGCGTTCCCTCCGTAAATGCCTGTGCTAGTTCTCAGGCGGCCCCAAGCTGCTTTTCACATCCCCCCTGCCCTTCAGGCTGGCTGGCAGGGCTGCCTGTTAGCACTCCCTCACTGCCTTTCAAGCTGCGTAAGCCCCAATCCCATCAACAAGACAAACGGGAGGGCTTTGCTATCCTTATTATCCTCAACGGAGACAGAGAAGGAGCACTCATGTCACCAGCTCTGCTGGCAGGCATCACAGGACAGCAGGTCTGAGCAGAGGGTTTGTGTCAAGCCCTCCCTGGGGACACGTTGATCCCAAAGGTTTCCTTTTGGGTGTCAAAGGGTGATTGCTTAGAAAAGGAGCGCTGAGGATGGCTTTGGAATCATTTAAGATCAACAAAGAGTAGCTTCTGAGTACGTGTTGGGCCTGCAGTTCCGTTGCACTTGGCAAGAGCTGCTGTTAAGGACTCCTTTTCCTGGCCAGAAGCAGAGTTTGTGGGCAGACAAAAACCAACAGAAAATCCAGAACCAACAGAAAATTCTTAAATCCCTTGCTGAGGAATTATCAAAAGCTTGACTCCGTTTAGTGCTTCTGGGTCTGAAGCTGAATTTCAGCAAGCAAAAGCATCTGCGACAACTCTTAGGTTGTGTGTCCTTTTGATGCTGCAAAACATAAATAATGCTACTTGCATGCATCTCAGTTAAATGTACCGTGGCTAGCTTCTTCAACCAGTCTGGAGCTTAAAGGTCAGCTTCAAAATGCTGCCTGGTGTACTTTTTTCTAAACATAGCTTCAGTCCGCTTGGAAGAAAATGCGATTGGCTACACAAGTCTTGATGCAAGGTAGAAACAAAGCCTATTTGTAGCCTAACATGAGCATCAAATAATAATTACCTGATCAACAGACTGACAACCTGGCTGAAGACAATGCTACCAAAGAGGATAAAGTACAGGCTACGATGATACAGTCTTGCTGTGAATACAACCCAGTCAAGTAACTGTCAGGTATGTTCTTTGAAGGTTATGGGAACATTGTAGAGATGTTTGTTTTAAGAAGATAGATACATGCATATGTTTTCCTTTTTTTTTTTTTTTTCTTTTACAAAAAACTTCTAGTTACATGAAAGACCCCTGGGATCCACGTCCACCATCAAACATTTGTTTTTGTTGTGGAAACCCTGGCCACAATAAAAAGAACTGCCCAACAAAATGGGTCAGTTTGTGGGGCACTTCTGATGCTACCGAACATTTTAGGGTTTTTACCTTGGCATTTATGTGACAAAGACATGAACACTCCCAGTCAGAATTGTTTCTCTTGGGGTGAAATACAGAGGTTATATGGCAATGTTGCAAAGCCCTTCCAAATTCAAGGGAAGCCTGGAATTATGAATTACAGCAAAGCAGTAGTTAAGTCACAGTGCAATTTGATGGCATCACATGAATTTATCAGGACATTTAAGCTTTTGAAAATACTTCAAGGACAAAATGCTTAAAAGTTTTTACGATGGCTGGACAAAAAGTGGGATGATGCAAAAAACAAGGGTTCCTTTTGTCACTTTTCACTAAGCTTGCAGAATGTAACTTATACAGAGATACTATAAAATGGTGCATAGGCACAGCATGTTAACCATAACTGAGGATGTGTGTCAAAGGTAAAGCCGTTGATTTGGTAACACATCTGTAGTGAGAATGATGTTGCTGTCTGCTGGGAGAGGGGGGGAAGAGAGTAAGACATTCTGCCCCTCTACGCCTTGCCCTTAACATATTGTTATCATGCCCGAGACAGATTTTTTTTTTATTTTTTTTATCTAGGAAGAAGGAGATTGAGTTCAAATCTCTATTCTGTGTGCTGCTTTTTAAAACCCCAGGGCATCTGTCCTTTTTGGAGTAAAATGGTGAGTCTAGCCTATAGCAGGCCAGGGAAAGGCTGCTGAGTACTTCCTTCCCTGCGTTTTCTCCTGCCCTTTTTGACTGTGGCACTGAAGGCCACTGCTGCTTGGGAGCCCCCATCCCTAATACAACAGCCCAACATTCCTGTTGAAGCTGAGTAAGCTTGGTTTTGGTTAGCTAACAAATATGAAGTCGTTCTCCTGAAGCAAGTGGTGGAGTCATAGTATACTACCGCGTGTGGGTTAGTGTCCCACAACCCAGGGGAAAAGTGTCTGAGCTGCAGCAGCTAGCAAACTAGTTGTCCAATACAACAGTTGAAGGGAAAGTCTGGCACTTCCCCTGTTCCAGCCTTGTAGTCCTGCTACTTCTTGTTGTGCGTGGTGAGCATAAGGACCGCTGAGCTGACTGGAATTGGCTGAAATAAGGACTGGTCGAGCTGACCAAACTTTTTTCTAGGTGAGTCTCCCCTAGAAAAAGACCATTACTATAGTCATAGAGCAAACACCCTAAAAATCATTCTTCTTGTTTAAGTTTTGTAAGAAATATATATATATAAATATAAAGAAATATTTATAGAACTGTATAGATCTGTGCTAGAAAACCTAGGACATCTACTTACAGGTAGCTCAGTAGAACTCCTTCTTACTGATTCAAAACAATCCATCCAAGACACAAGCTGAGGAAAAACTTCTTCTGTTTTTGAGTCGATTACTGTACTCTGGCAGCAGCACATTGCTGGAGACAGAAGAGGAGAATTAATGTCTTCTGGAAGAATACAGTGTCCAAAAGAAATGCAAACCCAGCATCATTAAATCTGCACCCCAATCCAGAATGTTAACTGTGTCCTCAGCAGCATCAAAACAGGTTTGCAAATGCATGAAATTTATAACTATTGCATGTATTGTTGCGATGACATAATGAAAATAAAAGGCATACCCAGTGACTAATGTTCACTCTGATTGAATACTTATTTCCATTGAATTTTAAACTCACTGGGTAAAAAACTTGCTCAACTTTTTTTTTTTTCCTGGAAAGGATCCCTTTAGCAAGTGTTGTGACCATTCCTTAAATGGTTTTCAGTTCATCGGTTCCCCTAAAGAATTCTCCAGTTAACCTCATTCTATTATGCACGTGTGAAATATTTTTTTCCTTCCTAGCCTGAAGTTTTCTTTTAACCTAAACGTAGATAGCTTAAATTGATATCACCTAGGCTCTTTTATCTTTATGCTACTCTTTTCCAATAGCCATGATGTTTTGTTTGCCTCTCAGATGGGAAAAGTGTGTGGTTGTAGAATGGTAGTGCATTTTTGTCTGTGGGGCAAAAAAACAAGGGCATATTGGAACCCCACGGTTACAGCTCTGAACGTTAAAGCTTGATCTGTTCACGCATTCCTGCTTGGCAGCATTTAATCCTGGCACAGAAAGGGAATTCTGAAGTCCCTGCGTAGGTGATACTCAGTTCAGTTGAGCAGCTTAGCAGCAGGCTACTTCTAGATCTAACAAAAAAGAGTGAAAAGAATAGTGATTTGAATTTGAAAAAAACAAGGGACGGACACACACCAGAATACAGTAATATTACCCAGAAATCCTGTGTCTTTGCATCTCACGTACATTCTCATTGTTTCTTCACTCCTTTCCTGTTTGCACAGGTGAAATGGATCAGCACTTCATCTGGCAAGTTGTTTTTCTTCCCTTCCTCCTGAAGGGGAGGCAACTCCCTGAAACTCCTGGAGAGCAGATAGAGATAAGGAGCATTAGATGCGGGAGCTGGAGCAATATCAGAAGACTGAGGCCTATGAAGTCTTTAGCAGGAGAGCACAAGACAGACAAAAAGGCAAATCACACAGACAAGGTATTGAACGGGACAAAGAGATGTGCCTGGAACAACAGAAGATTCCCAGCTGGCTGTGCAGACTGACTCTCGTTTACAGCCTTTGATTTAAAGGCTTGTTAAAATGTGGATGCTCATCTCAGGGAGCTCACCTGTGGGCATGAAACAGAACATTTTTATTCCCGCAGATCCAGGTTTCATAAACATGGCATATAGCAATATACACTAGAAACAGCAATTGTCATCAGCAGTGGCCAAACCATTGTTAATTGTTCTCCATTGTTCTGTTATTGCTTGTTAAAGACAATGTGTTTTGAATTAGGAAATTTAAAGTGCTGAAGCAGCTAAAGTGGCAGAACCAGGCCTCGTCCCCAGTATAGCCCTAATCCAAGCCTGGTTTAACACCCAGTCCAGTTAATCAGTGGGAGAACAGAGAAACAACAGATCATCCATTTGTGCACACAGGTGCACAATTTCTAGAAAAATTAGTAGATGTGACTAGGAATTGCTTGTTCAAAGACTAAGTGTGCTTGAAGGAGTGTGTGAGTTAAAGCTGGCAGAGATCATGATCCGAGGAGGAGCCTGGAACCCAGGCAGAGACTGGAACCGAATAGATCAGTCAGCTGGGACAGGGTCAGGTGAGGGATTTGCAGAACTGACACGACCAAAGGAAACTTCTAAAAACTTCGGACACTGACTAATGATTTGGTAAGTGTATATAAGCCGTGCTGTATCCCTTTGCTCTGCCACTCGCTGGGGTGGTAGCCCAGCTCTGAGTTGTGATTAAAGCAAACCAAATTTAACAAAGTTGTGATTATACCAAACCAAAGCTGCCGGCAACTAGGTGAAATCACCTGATGAGACTTGGACATGGGTAATTCCAGACACAGACCTGAAAGTGCTCTTGCGTTTAAATTTTAAAAATCGCAGACTGGTGAGGAAGGTAATCAATTTGATAAGAATGGAAAATAGACCCAGCATTGGAAGGGGGGCAGCCCTTGCTGAGGTTTTAGAGAACTGGGAAAAGATACCCCCGGCACAGGCTTTGCTGAAATGAAAATTCATTATTTTGTGCCAGGAGGAATGGCCATTCCTGACTCGTACTAGAGGAGGACCCATGGATATGTGGCCTCCTAGAGGAACTTCTAAGCCTCATAAACAAAAAAATGTTGAGAGTAATTTTAGAAGACTTTGGCAGCCAGGATATTGATTATTGGTATATTCGGTATAATTTGGCACAGCAAAGACATGAATCACCTAGAAGAAGGGTCCTAGCTAATGCAACTGCAAATTATTTTTTTTATTTGTTAGTTGTTTAACTTATTCTCACCCTCACATACCCTTCCCCTGAGTCGTTTGCCTCAGTATCATGTGTATTCTGTGTATTAGTTAACAATTGTTAACTAGTTATTTTGCCCCTTCCAAATCTTTCATCTTTGTGCATTACATGCCCAAAATGTGGGTGAAAGGACAGGATAGAGGCTTTTCTATAGGCTTGCTTTCCAACTAATCACCACCAACAGAGAGAGGAACAAACTCCAAAGCAGGGAACATCTTGAGGTTTGCCTGTGGCACACTGTGAGCTCACAGGAATGACTTAATTGCCACTCATCCTCTTGGCTTCATACTACTACTATAGCAACCTCTGGACAACACTTTTCTTATGGTACATACGCACAACTGTTCCAGTACTTCTAATCTCTCCCCAGATCAGCATGTCCCTGACATCAAGTTAGTTTCAGTTTCCCTTCTGGAATTTAACTACTACTTTTAATTAAACAAGGACCTCACAGATGAAGACAAACTACAAGAAGGAATGTCAAATGCATCTATCAAAAAATAAAACCCCAAGCCACTTTCTTGTCAAACTTTAGTTCCTTCGTGTTTTACTCACCAAGAATCAGTGCGGGATGGCACACAACGTATAGTATAAAGCAGTAAGCATAATGCCTTCAAAGACACCATGTACTCCCAGAGGAGTACAATGTCACTTTTCTGACTCACAAGGGAGAAAATGAATTGTGGCCGCTGAACATCCAGCATTCAGAAAAAGACGGAATGCAGCACCAGCCTGCGGACGGGGCTGGCTGAGCTGGAGGGACGCGTGCTGCTCTCTGTACACGAGGCCAGCCAGCTCTCCCCAGCCAGCTGCGTGCAGCTGTGCAACACAGGAGAAAACCAGAGGCACTCAAGAGATGAAAATGGCAAATGGATGAAAATTTGTGCAATGAATGCAAATTGTGCAATGAATGCAAAAAATCTGAGGAGGTAAGGCATACTTCAAGGACAAAACTCCATGCTTTTGCTCCGGTGAGAACTTACTGCTATTTCATCTCCCCTCCTCAGGCTTCTGCTCAGCGTTTCCAGCAGGATCAGAGGGCTCATTCTGCAGCTGCCGAACCTGGGACAACTCCTCTGCCCCATGTGGGTTATTCACTGACTGTCAAGTTCCACCACCGAACGAGCTCGTCTGAAAAAGCCCAGAACAGCAAAACCCTTGAACCGTCGATGCCCTGCCTGGCAGCCACCCTGACAGCGGCAGCTGCATTTTACCCGAAAAAAGCCTCCTGCAGCATGTGCGCTCCCGTGAGGGGCCCGTTCTCTCTAATCCCCCCCGGAGCAGTCTCCCCCCGTGCCCGGCCGACCCCCCCCTGCCGCGGGGGCTCCGCAGGCGCCGCTCCCTGCCCGCACCGGGGCTACCGGCACCCGCGCCAAGGCAGCGCCCGGCGCACCGGGCCCGGCTGAGCCGTCACGGCAGGGCCGGGGGCGGGGGGGCTGCGGGCCCGGCTGCGGGGGGCAGCTGCGCGGGGCGAGCGGGGCAGCGGCAGGCTCGGGGGAGCTCTGGGGAGGCGCCAGCCGCCGCCGCCGCCGCCCCCCCCCCGGCTCTCGGGGCCCCCGGGCCGCCCCCCCCGGGGCCGCGGCGGAAGGAGCCCCCCCTCGGGCCCGCTCGCCGCCCCCGCCGGGCTCGCCCCCCGCAGCAAAGCGCCCCCGGCGCCGCTCCGGCCCGCAGCGCCGCCAGCCCCCGGCACGGCCCGGGCAGCGCGGCCGCAGCCGAGTGCCGGCAGCCGGCACCGCCCGGCGCTCCCGACACGGCGCGGCCGCCCCCCGGCAGCGCTGCCCCCGGGCCCCCAGCGCGGCTCCGGCCCCCCCGGCCCCGCTCCCCGCCCCGGCCCGGGCCCCGCCGCCCCCCCGGCGCTCTCCCCCGCGCCCGCCGCTCGCCGCCCCGGCCCCCGCTCACCTGCCCCGGCGCGGGCGCGGCCCGGCGGCGCTCAGCGGCCGCTCCGCTCCCCGCCCCGGCCCCGCCGCCGGCAGCCGCCCCGCTACAGGGAGGGGCCGCCGCCGCCGGCCCCGCTGCCCGCCGCGGGGTCCCCTCGCCCCGGGGTCCCCCCGCCCCGGCCCTCAGCCGGAGCCCCGCGGGGAAAGGGGCCCTGGCCCGACCCCTCCCCCGGGCTCCCTCGCAGCCCCTCGCCCGGCGCCGAGGGGGCGCGGACGCACCCGCGGGCGGCGGCGGGGAGCGAGCCCCGGGAGCGAGCCTGCTGCGGGGCTGGAGGCCCCCGCGCCCCCCCTGCCCCGGGACGCTTCGGCCGTCGTTCCCCGAGCCGCGCTCGCCGTTCCGGGGGGCTTGGCGACGCTCCCCTCCGTGCCCGCGCCGGGACGGGCTCCCCAGGGCACGGACGCCCCCGGCCCCAGACCTGCCCCCCCCCCCCCCCGGCATGTGGGCACATGAAGGAGACCCCAGCGGGGCGCGGAGGGGCTGGGGCGGGTGCGGGGCGGGTGCGGGGCAGGGGGAGCTGAGCTGAAGGGGGCGCTGGGCGAGCGGGGCCGCTCGGAACGCGGCGCGTCCTCTCGCAGCCCGAGCGGGCTGGACTCTGAACGCCGCTGTCACGGCTGCTCGTTGCGGGTTTGCACACGTGCCTGGCACAAAAGCAAACGCTCCGGCTGGTGCTGGAAAATGCCTTATCCCTTCCGTAGCTGTTCCGCCTGGGACAGAGTTAATTTCCCCCTGGTAGCTGGCACAGACCTGTGATTTGCTGTGGGACGAGCCCCAGGCTAGTAACACGCTGTTGCGTGCTGCCCGGCAGCGCCCTCGCACCAGCGAGAGGGCTGGGGGCACCGGAGGCTGGGAGGGGACACGGCCGGGACAGCTGACCCACTGGCCAAAGGGCTGTGCCATACCTTATTTCATGCTCAGTGTATAAACCGGGGGAAAGCTGGCCAGGGGGCCGTGCTCGGGAGCCGGCTGGGCAGCAGTTAGTAGGGGGCGAGCAACTGCGTTGTGCATCACTTGTATACTCTAATTCTTTTCTTATTCCACTTCCTTTTCTGTCCTGTTAAACTGTCTTTATCTCAACCCACAGATTTGACACCAGCAACACTCCGCCACCACCCCCCCAGTTCTATCCCCCAACCCGCTGGGGTGGGGGGGCATGGGGCAGGACAAAATGAGCCAAAGTGCCACCTGTGTGGTATTTAGCTGCTTGCCAGGTTCAACCACACCACCGCCCTTGCAGCACCGCTCAGGGAGATAACCCCATGAGGCCGCAGGACGAGGCTGTACCATCATCAGAATCCAGGCTTACGGATCCACCGCAACAGCCACAGCCCTTGTGCTGCTGCTGCATGTCTTGCTCGCTTGGTCAATAAAGTCCAAAGTGTAAAACTTCAAAGAGCAAAATGAAAAATAAAGAACAAATCTCGGTAATTCACTTTCTACTAAAAAAAGTGTGGGTATGTTTATGTGCATCCAATAAAAATACTTACAGTGTGGAAGTGTTTGATTTTTGTTTTGCACTATTGGAACTTGCATAGCTGTGAACTGGTACTATTAAATTACCCATCTCCAAAATACAGTTATAATTTGACTAGGGTGGGGGTTTTTGTTACATAATTGGGAGTGACATCTGGCCAGCTGTGCTGCCCAAGAGAGATGCTACTGATCTGCCAGGGAAATGTGCCATTGCAGGAAGGAGACAAACAAAGTACTTCGGAGCACTCCTTCAAAACATCGGGGAAAATCCCATAACATTCAGCTGCACCTTTTTAAACATTGATGCCAAAATGGCACAGAGTAACGGCTCCGAGACAAATTTTGTCTGTAAGTAGCAGCTGGTTCACACCAGACAAACTAGCCCCAAAGTTTTCAGTGAAAAGTCAGGTAATTTATAGTTTTCATGAGAGGTTACAACATCTTTACATACATATTCGTTTGATTTCTACATCTAATCATTCTATTCATAATAGGTGGGATCTAGGTGGAGTAAACCTTTCAGTTTTCTTTGTTCAACGATCTCTTGACTCAGGGTCTCCTTATCTCCTTCAGGTGCTCACCTTACCTTTTCTAGTTATTCAGAGTACATTCCTTTAACGTGGTCAGTGGAACCTTTTCTAATTATTCAGACTACATTCCTTAACTTTAACACCGTCAGTGGAACGGAACAGGCCAGCCATGCCGTCTTCACCTTATCTCAACACAAAGTTTTTCATCTTACCTCACACAAACGGAGCATCACCCAGAGCATTGTACCAAACCCATCCTGACTGATCTTTTTAAGACCTTGCTCTGTTTCAACATTGAGAACAAACCCCTAACTGCTTAGGGACACCTAATAAATTACGTGCTACCCCCCCACTCGACCCCACCCCCCAATCGACCCCACACCCCGACTCGACCCCACAACCCCAACTGACTCCAGCCCCTACACTTGACACCACCCCACACTCGACCTTAATCACCAAATCGACCCCACCCCCCCACTCGTCCCCACCCCTCGAATCGACCCAACCCACCGACTCGACCCCACCCCTCACTGGACACCACCCCCGACTCAACCCAACTCCACAACTCGACCCCACATCCCCACTCGAACCCACCCCCCGACTCCACCACACCCCCGACTTGACCCCTCCCCCCCATTTGACCCCACGTGCCCACTCGACCCCACCCCCCCACTCGATCCCACCCTCCCTCTCAAATCCACCCCCCCACTCGACCCCACATCCCCACTCGACCCCGACCCCTACTTGACCCCACCCCCCCATTCGACCCCACCCCCCCAACAGGACCCCTCCCCCCCACTCGACCCATCTCCCCCACTCGACCCTAACCCTAACCCTGACCCTAACCCTGACCCTAACCCTAACCTAACCCTAACCCTAACCTTAACTCTAACCCTAACCCTAACCTAACCCTGACCCTAACCTGACCCTGACCCTGACCCTAACCTGACCCTGACCCTAACCCTAACCCTAACCTAACCCCAGCCCTAACCCTAACCCTGACCCTGACCCTAACTCTAACCAACCCTAAACCCTTCTGCAGTACCCAATTTCTGTCGCTAGATGGCAGCAGCGCCCCACCAGCCCTGTGCTGAGCACCGGCCGGGCGAGCACTGGGCGGGATCTCAGCCCAGTTTACACCACCGGACCCCGGGAGCGCTCGCTGCGGCTGCGGGGTTCCCTTCGCTCTGCCCTTTGCCCACTCGCAGCCCGGGCATTAATGCTTATTGCCTCCGTATGCAAAAGCACCCACGTGGCTCAAGCTGTTAAATGCTTTCTGCATGACGCATTCCATTTTGCTGTGGGAAACAGGGGTGCATTTGCTCTGTTTGCATTTGGAAGCACGTTAGTAACAGCGATTTTAAATATATTTTATTGAAATAGAAGCGATTTTGCAGGAGTGCACTTTTTGAGTAGGACAAAGCGACTGCTGTGAATGTGTGGCTTGAGAAAAGCTCATACAAGTTTTCCCCTGCACAAGTAAGCCATTAGGAGCTGCTGCACGGTTTAACCTCTTGAGCCCATAGCCGTTCCCTGTGAGGGAAAAGTGAAGCGTTACCGGAATGAAGGGGTGCGGAGTACGCGGCAGGGCTGGAAGGTGGGACAAGGGAGCGGGGTCTTTCCTCCGCCTGCCTCTCCCCGCCCCCCCCTCCCCCAGGCAGCCGCTGTGGGCACAGCCCGCGCCCCGCGGGCGGCCTCCGCAGAGCCCCGGGGGCCGGCAGGCCGAGGGGAGCCCGCGGCGGCACCGAGCCCCTGCCCGCCCCGGCGCGGAACGGCAGCCGCAGCCCCTCCTCGGCCGGCTCCGGGCCGCGCTGCCCGGCGGGGCGGGGGGGGGGCCGGCGGGGGCGGCGGGGGCGGGGGCGGGGGGGGGGGGGGGGGGCGGGGGCGGGGCGCGGGCGGGGGCGGGGCGGGGGGGGCGGGGGCGGGGCGGGGGGGGGGGGGCGGGGGGGGGGGGGGGGGGCGGGGCGGGGGGGCGGGGGCGGGGGCGGGGGGGGGGGGGGGGGGCGGGGGCGGGGCGGGCCGGCCCCGGAAGGTGGGTTCATTTCCGGCCCGCGCGGCACCCTGGGGCGGCTGTGGCGGAGCGGGGCCTTCGCCGGGAGCCTGGAAGACTTTCGGGCCGGGGCGTGCGCCGGCGCGCTGGGTGAGCGGTCGGGCTGTGGGCGGCCGGGGACCGGTGGGCGAGCCCGGGCGCGGCCGTCGGGCAGCGGCCGCCTGGGGGGGACGTGGCGGGCTGGCGCTCGGCCGCGGCAGGGAGCGCCTGGTGCCGGCGGCGGACGGGCTGAGGCGGGCGGCCCGGCCCGGGACCGGCGGGGCTGCCGGCGGTTCTCGTCTCCCCGGCAGTGACGGTGGTCAGCGGGCTGCTCACGGTGCTGCCTTGTTTTTTTTTTCTCAGAGCCGCACCGCTACCTCAGCGAGGAGGCGAGGAGCGGCGGCGGGGCGGCCCCGGTGCTCCCTTGTGGCGGCGGGGCCCGGGAGGGGGGTCGGCCCGCGGCGCCCTGCCGCCCCCCGCCGCCTCCGGGCTGCCCGGGCAGCCGCTGCAGCTCTGCGCGGGGCTTTGTCTTTCCCCCAGCCGCTGGCCGGGCCGTGGCAGCGGGCTGGGGCCGCAGAGGCTGCCTTGGGGCCTGCGGTAACGCTGTCGCAGGGGGGCGGCTCAGGAGCCTGTTCAGCCCCTGCGAGCGGGCAAGGGAAGGAGAAGCAAGCCGCCGGCGGAATCCCCACCCCTCGCCCCCGAGTGCTGATTTCTCTAAAAAGTATTGCAAAGGGCAAGCGTTTAACTGCCGGGGAGGGTTGGGAGGCAGCAGCTCAGGTGTCTCGCTGATGCTGTGTCATGACAGTCAGCTCCTGGGCCGGAGCAGCCGAGGGGAAGAGGCCTTTGGATTTGCTTCCCAGTGAAACGGGGCTCTTTTGGTTTTCCTTTGTACCTAGGTTCATCTGGAGTTGTATGTTGACAAATCAAGGGGAGCTAAACTGAAGGTCAATCTAGATGTTACTTTTCCACATGTGCCTTGTGCTTGTGAGTCAGACTGCTGCCTGTGAAGGGATAACTTTTGTACTTAGGGGTAGGGACATGCATGACTTCTGCCTACTAGATGCTTTAATCACTCCTACCATCATGCAGATGATTGTTCCGAAGTTGTCAAGGAAGTTGGTAGTAAAGACAGTAGCAACAGCATAGGAGGCAGTAAGATTTTCACTGCTTCAGCCTCATATTTGATGTCCTACACTAAAAGCATAAAGAAAATCTGAGATAAAGTGATAAATTGTGTGCAATTACATAGATGAACTGAAAACTTAAAGCCAACACAGGAAAACACAAAGTGGTATGCATTTTTCAAAGAAAAGACAAGGTTTGAGTCTGAAATATGGACTCTTGCTTATGATTTTGGTTAAAAGCCATGGAAAATAGGCTAAGGGAGAGGAAAGAATTGCCTATTTCAGCATTTGTAATCTGTCAAGGTGTTAGGAAAATTAACACTACCACAGAATATACAAAAGAAAGACATAATATTTTAGCTTGGTGACTCCATAAACTGCCTGATTCCACATATGTGCTTCTGTTTGCTTCTTAAGATGTTATTTTCTTTAAGATGGCTACAATGATGTCTGTGTTATCACTTCATTCACAGGGCATTTCTACAGAATAGGCTCATCTGGAAAAAGAAAGTCATTACCAATTTGTATCTTTCCTGGAGGCTGATCTCACAGCTCTGAAATCACATTGAAGGAAGAATGTGAATCTTCAGACTTGTTTGCAGAGTGGGCTGAGGGGGGGTGTCTTTCCTTTGATATTTGGAGGCATAGCAACAGATTACTCTCCTCAAGAGCATTCAGAAAATGGTTTTACTTAAGTGATCTATGATCACTCAACTCAACAAAGTAAAAAACCCTAGTGCCACAAGCCTCTAAATACATATGCATGTAACTGCATTTGAGCGCACTGTTAAAACCAGTGGTCCTACCTCTAAATATAAGTTAAGGAGGAAGAGAAGTTTGTGGTGCAGAGGGTGCGAACTCATAAGGGTGTTCCTGCAGATTCTGTATATGGGAGAAGTGTGTTTTATTTAAATGCGTCTGGACAATAAAACTGTAGTAAAACCACTTCTATATGCTTTTGGAAAAGTATTTTGTAATTTCTAATTACTTTCAAACGAAGCAAATGCTAAGGACTAAATTAAATCAAAACAGAGTAGTGTAAACACTACGTCCTGGTGTTCCCTTACAAAAAAATCCTATTACTTAAAGTATTTATTCCTGTATGAGGTAGTGGAATTAGCTCATTCCACTGGTGGTGGAAACAATCTAACACTTTTATAATAAATGTGGCTGTTTGCAAATACTAGCTTTCTCAGGCTGACAAGCTAAAATACAGATGTTCTAAGACAGCTGGTGCCTAATATCAGTCTTAGTTTCAGAAATTAAGCTGTACAGGCTTTCAGTCACTGATTATTTTTTTTTTTTAGCGCTACATATGATATGGAGAAATAGTGTGAAATGGGGACAATGGACACCGACTGTGATTGTATATGTCTACTCAGGAATGTGGGTATGGTGACTAGTCATGGGTGCGGTGTCTGGTCACATAGGCACACAGCTCTGAGGAGACAACTACAGTTTTGAGGAGACGCCTGCCCTTCTTCCTCTAACAAAGGGGCTATTTAAAAAAGAATGAGAAAAGGATGAGAGACAATCCAAGGCTATCTAGAGGGAGGGAGTGCTAAGTCTCCTTGCTGAAGAAGATCGGATGGTCACAAGAACATGAATCGCCTACAAACCTGCAAGACCACCACATTCCAGGCAAAGGACTGATAAGCTAATTAACATACGAAGCGGGGTTTAGGTAACGAATATGTATAGGCGTTAATTGAATATTCATTTGTTTTATTGTATAAATGTGAGATGGTTTGTCACTTCGGGTATGCATGCTTGTGGAGGAGCGATCCCCCGTGCATCTGCACACAATAAACATACCTACTTTATATCTTTCGAGTTATAGAGTCTAATTCCGTACATCACCTATGCAATCTATGTATATGTGACAAACAACAGTCTCAACTTGGAGAGGTTTTACTTGCTTTAATTTACTGCTAATTAACACTGATTTTTGATCACCAAGTCAGGTACAGGGGAAAAAACCCACAATCAATCAAGCACTTAACACTCTTCCTCTCCCTTCCCCAGGGTCACCTTAACTCAAACACGGCTCCTCCCTACTTCCTAGTGTAAGCTTGCTTTGTTTATGCTGTAGGTTATTAAATCCATCCCAGTTCCACAGGGAGGTGATAGGCAGTACAGGATGTCAGGATCATGTGCATAATGGTTTCTCTCAAATGCCCTTTGCTTTTTCCTGGTTTCCTCTCCCACGCTTTGCTTCTTGCCCTTTTTTGCAGATGGTCTTTGCCTCTTCAGGTTTTCCTGCAGCTCTGTCTCGTAGTGTCCCTACTGCAGCATGGGTCATCCATGGGCTGCAGTCTTTCAAGGCTGTTCCTGCCCAGCATGGTGCCTCCTTACAAGACCCGGTCTCCCGATGGGTGCTTCCACCCCCTCAGCAGCCTGTTTCTTTCTTAAGCATGTTTTTTTTAACAATGGTGCCAGGACAACAGATGATATTGTGATTACTTCTGTGCCACCAGTAAACTTGACCTGAAAAAAAATAACTAAACTCATCTTTAGGAAAGTAGGAGAAATGTTTTTCTCTATGGTTCCTAAGATCACAATAGTAATTGGCATCTGTACTTCTGCAATGTTTACACATAGCAGCAGGAGAAATTATGTCTGCTGTTGTCTCCCTGATGCATGGCACCTGCTGCTACAACCAGAAACAATGAGAGACTGGTGGAATGACCACATCCAAGTTTCTTGTGATGCTTTAAACCAAAGAACCACAAAAGTCTCAACATATTGTTGTGGGATTTACTGAAAGAAGTTCAAAATACATTTCTACAAGCAAAACCACAGTGGTGACAGAAAGACACTTTCCAGAGCTGTAGGGAACCCAAACATGTTCCATATGGCTTAGCAAGAAGATTGAGAGAATGGAATATGATCCCACAGTAGTTTCCGCTCAGTAGGGTTATTGCCAATTTAGAACAGAATCTAAGTCCAAATTTACAGAAAAAACATTAAAAACTATTCATTTGTTGCAAGTTGTCGCTTTGAAAAGCCACTGTGTACCAAGACATTTCCAGGAGACTGGGATGGAGTGGGCGGTGGGGATTGGGGGAATCGATAAAAATGCATGTTGAGTGCCGATCCATGTGTTCTGTGATAAAAAATGTGCATATGTAATCACAAATCAGTGAAGACATTTGTGGGCTTTATACCTAGTAATGTCTTTCTTTTCTTGCATTAATCTCAAGATTCCATCTGAACTGTGACCCACACTTTATGTGTTACTCAAATCAGCAGTTCTCAGGATTTAAAAATGGAATCAGGGAAGGGGGATGTGTTTGGAATTCATGTACACATGTTCTCCTTTACGTTTGTCAAGAGATTTTGAAATGGCTTTTGCCAACTGAAATAACAGCTAGAAACATACTTGACATTTCACTTATTTTTCAGTATTTGTAACCTTGGTGCAAATGTTTCATCTCTTAGATTATCTTGTATGCTAGGATGCAGTTCATGAAAAATTGATCTTCTGTGTTGCATCCAATATTTGGAGATTATACCACCTGGAATCTACTTATTCCAACACACCTGGTGCTGTCTCTCTTTTTAGCCTGTAATATGACTTAGCTTTGCCACTACCATGAATCATAGTTTCTGGGCTGTAGAGAAGCCTGTTTACTTTTTTCCCAATGTGTTACATACCATATAATGTGGAAAATGACTGCAAATATATGGATACCATGAACTCCCAGTGTGATTCTACTGGAATTTCTCTGCCAAGGTGAACAGGACTTTTGTTTTCTATTTTTTATGTTTGTTTCATAAATGCCAGCGATGGTGAAAAGGACTAGGCACTTTCAGTATCAGAAGCCAAACTTCTGTTACCACTGAGTATCTTAATTGTTTTGCTTTCTGTTTACTTTCACTGTTCTCCAAGCATTTCCTCGTCAGTACACTTCCAGAAGAAACCACAAGTCCTGAAGTAAGAGGGGTTTTTTTCTACAATCACATGACAGAAGGTACTTAAAACCCTGTGCACCTTAATGCAAGTCTTATTTTGGCAGCTCATATAAATTCCCTCTGCTAGGACCTGAACATGAATGAAGTAATTGCTTGAAAGCCAAATACCATAGAAATCACAAACCACACAGAACTGAATATAATGTACATCGTTAGAAGTAACACTAATCCATTTATCATCTGGTGATTCGTCTTTGCCCTTCATTTCATTACAATGGAAAACAATCTGTGATCCTTTTCCAATACTTTGCCATTATAAAGTCCATGCTACAATATTTTATCAGTCCACTTTTGCCTAGCCAATTGTTTTTCAGGTCATTGCGTAAAGAAGTTCAGTTTTATTTCAAAATTGCCAAATGTTTAGTATAGAGTCCAATGAATGAAAATAACCTCTCACTACTACTACCCAAACCCAAATTTTTACATATTATTTTTTTAATCATTCTCTCTGTAATTTCTTCCTATTTCTTATGCCGTCTTTCTGCTATTGGTTTGTCTGGCAAATAAATTTTAAATCCTCACAATTCTGTCCTCTGTTCACAAAGAATTAATAAAATGTAATAGGTGCATGTTGATCATCCATTTTGCAGCAAGTACAGGATTTTTTGGCCTGAAATATTCCCTTGATGGTTTGGGGGGGGGGGGGGTGTTGTAGATTTTTTTCCTTCAGCCCTAATGGAGGTTCCAAAGCAATTTGTGAGAACATTTCAAGGTTAGTTATTTGGGGCTAGCCTTCCTGAAATACTTCTGTTCTCATTTATCCTGTATCTTTAAATCTTTTAGCAAAGAAAAAAAAGTTAGTGGTAATCAAGATTCTGCCTGAACACACACTACTTAGATCTCCAACACCAACCTCCAATATCATCAAGCTCCCACTGCAAAGTCATAGCAGTAACCTACAACACTATAACATTCATTCTCTTGGTGTCACCACATCTTGACTGTCACACAATTCAAGCATGTTGAAAGTTACAGTAACTTAACACCCACAGTTTCATGGTTGCTGCTCCCATCAGGCTTCATGAGTTTGACCACTTCTTTCTTAATGAGCACTTGCAGGTCTAATAGAATGTCATCCCTGGTCAGCTTCCTTATCTGCTGTATCAAGAGTTGTTCCCAATGCTCACGTGAGATTTGGACTGTAATAGTGGCTTTTCCAGCAGATGTTCAAGCTGACAGTAAGGATGAGTGCTTATAATCACGACGCTTTCTCCAGTTCTCCAAAAAAAGGCTTCATCTAGTTTTTCTTCTCGATCAGACTGTCTATAGAAGATGCCCACCAAAATTTCACGCATGCTGATCTGGTCCTCAGTCTTAAGTTCCCAAATGGCTCATCATCTGTTCTGAAACACAGTGTCCAGGCTCCTCACTGGACAAAGCACATCTCGTCTTCACCTTCCTGATCCTTCCTAAATAGTGCGTATCTGTCCAAAGCAGCACACTAATTATGTAATCTATCCTACCAGCACTGATTCCAATGAGATCATAGCTTTGCAACTGTGCATCAACTTGCCATTCCTCCTGTGAGTTTTCCATGCTGCACACATTCATGCACAGCATAAATGAAGCTTAATAAAGGGAAGTGCAAAGTCCTTGCATTTGGGATGAAAAAACCTGTTCAACAGGACAGGCTAGACAGTATCTCATAGAATCACAGATTCACTTAGGTTGGAAAAAGACCTCTGAGATCATTAAGATCATCCAACCATTAACCCAGGACTGCCAAGCCCACCACTAAACCATGTCACTAAGCACCACATCTACATGTTTTTTAAACACCTCCAGGATGGTGATTTCACTGCCTCCCTGGGCAGCCTCTTCCAATGCTTGAACACCTTTTCAGGGAAGACGTTTTTCCCAAAATCCATCCTAAACCTCTCCCGGTGCAACCTGAGGCCATTGACTCTTGTCCTGTCACCACTTATCTGGGAGAAGAGACCTGCCCCCACCTGCCTACAGCCTCCTTTCAGGGAGCTGCAGAGAGCAATAATGTCTCCCCTGAGTTTCCTTCTCTGCAGGCTAACAACCCCAGTTCCCTCAGCTGCTCCTCATAAGACTTGTGCTCCAGACCCTTTACCAGCTTCATTGCCCTTCTCTGGACAAGTTCCAGCACCTCTACATCCCTCTTGCAGTGAGGGGCCAAAACTGAACACAGGATCCCAGGTGTGGCCTCATCAGTGCCAAGTACAGGGGAATGATCACTGCCCTGGTCCTGCTGGCCACACTGTTTTGGATACAAGCCAGGATGCTGTTGGCCACCTTGGCACACTGCTGGCTCATGTTCAGCCAGCTGTCAAACAGCACCCCCAAGTCCTTTTCTTCCAGGCAGCTCTCCAGCCACTCTTCCCCCAGCCTGTAACGTTGCGTGGGACTGCTGTGACCCAAGTGCAGGACCTGGAACTTTCCCTGGAACATCATGCAATGGGCCTCAGACCATCTAGTCCAGCCTGCCCAGATCCTTCTGCAGAGCCTTCCTACCCTCAAGCAGATCAACACTCCTTCCCACCTTGGTGTCACCTGATCAACACTCCCTCCCACCTTGGTGTCACCTGCAAACCTACTGAGTGTGCACTCAATCCCCTCATCCAGATTGTCAATGAAGATATTAAACAGGACTGGCCCCAGTACTAAGCCACGGGGAACAGAATTTGTGACCAGCTGCCAATTCAATGTACCTCCATTTACTACCATTCCTTTACCCCAGCACAGAGTACACCCATCCAAGCCATGAGCAGCCAGTTTCTCCAGGAGAAAGCTGGGGGAGATCGTGCCAAAGGTTTTACTAAGGTCCAGGTAAAGAAGATTCACAGCCTTTCCCGCAGCCACTAAGTGGGTCATCTTGTCATAGAAGGAGATCAAGTTCATCAAGCAGGACCTGGATTTCATAAACCCATGCTGCCTGGGCCTGATCCCCTGGTTGTCTTATATATGACGCGTGATGGTGCTCAGGATGATCTGCTCCATAAACTTCCCTGGCACCCGGGTCAGGTTGACAAACCTGTAATTCCCCAGATCCTCCTTCCTGCCCTTCTTGTAGATGGACATCACACTGTCTAACCTCCAGTCTTCTGGGACCTCCCCAGTTAGCCAGGAGTGCTGATACATGATGGAGAGTGGCTTGGTGCGCTCCTCTGCCAGTTCCCTCAGTACCCTCAGGTGGATCCCATCCAGCCCCATAAACCTGTGCACATCTAAATGGAGCAGCAGGTCATTAACCATTTCCTCCTGGACTGTGGAGACTTCATTCTGCTCCTCCTCATCCCTGCCTTCCAGCGCAGGGGGCTGGGTACCCAGAGGGAAGCTGGTCTTACTGTTACAAGCTGAGGCAAAGAAAGCATTAAACACCTCAGCCTTTTCCCCATCCTTTGCGGCAGTGTTTCCTGCTGCATCCAATAAAGGATGCAAATTATCCTTGGCCCTCCTTTTGTTTCTAATGTATTTTTAAAAATATTTTTTGTTATCTTTTATGGCAGTGGCCAGCCTGAGTTCTAGCTGGGCTTTGGCCTTTCTAATCTTCATCCTGCATAACCTCATGACATCCTTACGGTCCTCCAGAGTTGCCTGCCCCTTCTTCCAAAGGTGGCAGACTCTCCTTTCCCCCTGAGTTCCAGCCAAAGCTCTCTGTTCAGCCAGGCTGGGGTTTTTTCCCCACCGGCTTGTCTTTTGGCGCATTAGCACAGCCCACTCCTATGCCTTTAAGACTTTCTTCTGGATAATGTCCAGCCTCCCTGGACGCCTTGGCCCTTCAGAACTATCTCCCAAGAGATGCAGTCAGCCAGTCTCCTAACCTACCATCAGGCCACTGCTGGGCTTCAGGCCTCTGACATACCTGCCCCCCGTCAGGCCGTTGCCGGACTTCAGGCTCCAGCATACATGCCTCATCTGGGGACTTCGCCAGGCTTCAGGCCTCTGACAAACCTGCCTCCCGTTGGGCCACAGCTGGGCTTCAGGCCTCCAGCGTTCCTGCCTCCCCTCGGGCCACCACTGGGCTTCAGGCCTCCGACGTACCGGCCTCACTTTGGCCCTTCGCCACGGTCCAGGCCTCTGACGTACGTGCCTCCTGTCATGCCGCTGCTGGGCTTCAGGCCCCCCATGTACCTCCCTCACCTCAGGCCACAGCCGGGCTTCAGGAACACCAGCTGGGATGATCCCGAGCAGCAGAACCGGAAGGCCCAGGGTGACGGGGGACATGGACAGGGGGAAGGCACAGGGGGAGGGTGGTGGGTGAGATGGACACTGCTGAGGGAGGGAGGGTGTTGTGTGTGTAGAAAGAAGCATGGATAGGGGCACCGTAAAAATAGGGAGTTTTGGTTTGGGGTTTTTTTGCCTGAAAATGCTTTCCATCTACACAAATCCAGGGAGATCTGGCTTTCCTGGGAGCTCCAAACTGTTTTCCCCGTTGCAGACCCAGAATCAGGGGGGTTGGAATATTTTTGTGCCATGGAACTGGCTCCCACTCTGTGTGTGCATCCCTGCAAGGGGAAGTCCCCATTTAGGGAAACTGGCCACCAAATCAGGGTGGCATAAGGGTGAAAAGGAGAGGGGGCAGCTTCTGGAAGTGCTTTTCTGCCTTCAATAGAGAGATATTTAGAGGGGGCTTGAGTTTTTAAATCCCTTCTGTGACTAGAGTTTTGTTTCATTTTAAAACCCTTCTATAGCACAGACATTTACACATAGGGGCAGGGAAACGGCTAGGAAGAACCATAAGAAGAAAATTTTAAAAGCAGCAGGGTACAAGAAACACAGAAAAGCATTGAAATATAAGGAGAGAAAGACAGAGGAGAAAATTAATAGACAAAGTGGTACAGGGCAGAGCTGGCAGAAAAGTCACAAGTTTTGGGGAGCCAGAAAGGTAGGTAGGCTGGCAGAGAGGGAGACAGAGGCGGCGAGCGATGGGCAAGGGCAGCAGAGGTGGACCCAGACATGCACGAGAGAAGGCGAGACTCACCACAGCTCCTGGCACCGGCAGGGGATGTTCACTGCCCCAGTGCTTGTCTCTCCACCTTGATGTTCCTCTGCTGTGAGGCTTCCCAGCAGCTCACGTGTGCAGCTGGCAGAAGTGGCTCACTGCAGGGCCTGGCTGTTCCTTGCTGGAGGCACCTGCCTGCATGACCCCCTTGGAGTCCCTCCCTCAGCCAGTTCCCCTTTGCCAGCTGCTTTGGGCAGGGGTGCCCAGGCAGCCCCTCTGCAACTGGAGCCCTTCACACAGTGGGGCTGGCCTCAGCCTCACTGGGTGCACCTGGGGCTGCCCCAGCCCCAGCTGGAGCCTGTGGGGAACAGAGGCCATTGCCCCAGCCCCACAGCACAGCGGGGGGGGGGGGGACACACAGGCATAGAGGGCTGGGTTTTAGGGGAACTGGGGGACCCATTGGGATCAGGGGCCACTGCCAAAGCTCCACAGCACATCACCCCCTGCTCTATGCCCAGGGACAGCAAGCACGTCCAGGGGCACAGAGGAGGCAGGAAGTATTTGTTAATTAATGGACATGAGATACTGGCAGTGAGTTGGCCACAAGTGCCCAAATGCAGCAGCACAGGGAGAAAAGATAAAAGAAAAGCAGGAGGAAGGACAGAGGGAGCTGGAAAATGGGATGCTGCAAACAGGAAGGGGACAGGGAGTAGGACAAGGTTGTCAAGAGAGGAGAGTGGAGATACTGAGCAAATAAACACAGAGAGAGGAATAAATAAGAGATGGAGAGGTGAAAAGGACCAGCAGGACAAGAGACAAGACAAGGGATCAGGAACAATTCTAAAGTGAAAGGGGAAAAAAAACATAGTCAAGAAATATAAAATAGGAATGGGGAGCTGGATAGGGGTAGATGCAGAAAGAAAATGTTGAAGAGCAACAGGGTACAAGAAACACAGGCAAGACCTAATGAATAGGGACAGGGAGGCAGGAAGAGTGAGATGCAGAAAGAAAATGTAAAAAGTGACGGGGGTGCATGACTGAGAGGGAAGGATTAAGTATTCTAGGGAGACAAGACAGAGGGAGATGGAGAAAGACAGTTCTGAAAGCGAGAGAATGCAGGAATCAGACAAGAATTAAAAAATAGGTAATGGAGCTGCATAGAGGAAGATGTAAGAAGGAAATTTGAAAAGCGACTGGGCTCAAGAAACAGGCAAGAATGAAAAAAATAGGGATGGAGAAGCAGAAGAAAAGTTTCAAAAGCAAAAAGATGTAAGAAACATAGGCAAGAATTAAGACAGGGACAGGGAGCCTGATGGAAGAAAACTGATGGGTTGACCTTATCTGGCTGCCAGGTGCCCACCAAGCCTCTCTATTGCTCCCCCGATCAACAAGATGGGGAGGAGGAGGAGAAAATCCAACAAAAAAGCTTGTGGATCAAAATAAGGACAAAAAGATCACTCGCCATTTATTATCACAGGCGAAACAGACTCAGCTTGGAGAAAGTAATATAATTTATTGTCAATCAAAATTGGAGAAGGACAATGAGAAATAAAAGCAACTCTACAAAACACCTTTCCCCTGCCTCTTTCTTTTTCCTTGGCTCACCTTCACTCCTGACTTTTCTACCTCCTCCCCCTAAGCAGCAGAGGGGGACAGGGAGTGGGGGTTGTGGCCAGTTCATCACGTTTCTGCTGCTCCTTCCTCCTCATGCTCTTCTGCTTCTGTGTGGGTCCCTCCCACAGGTCCTGCCAGAGAACCTGCTCCAGCATGGGCTCACAGCTTCCCTCGGGCACATTTACCCGCTCTAGCGTGGGGTCCTCCATGGGCTGCAGGTGGGTATCTGCTCCACCATTCACCTCCACCAGCTGCAAGGGAACAACCCGCCTCACCACGGTCTTCCCTATGGGCTGTTGAATCTCCACTCCAGCACACAGAGCACCTCCTCCCCCTCCTTCTTCACTGACCTCGGTGCCCGCAAGGCTGTTTCATGCTCAGATTTTCTCTGTCACAGCTTCTACGCAGCATTTTTTTCAGCCCTTCTTAAATATATCACAGAGGTGCTGCCAGCACTGCTGATGGGCTCAGCTCTGACCAGCAGCAGATCTGTCTTGGAGCTGGAACCAGCTGTGCGCAGCCTGGGGGCGATTCCTGGTGTCTCCTCACAGTAAACCACCCTGCAGCCCCTCCCCCTCCCCAGCCCAGCTAACAACCCCCTGCCACGTAAACCCAATACAACAGCCACCAGCTACAGGGCACAGAGCAGGATTGAAAATAGGGAAAGGGAGCTACTGAAAGAGGCAGAGGGGGAAAGAAAATAATTATGGGCTACAGGCCAGAGAGGGGGAAGGGACAGGGAACCAGACTGAAAGAGATGGAGAAAAACTAAAAACAGCGATGGGCCACAGGGCAGAGAGGGAGGAATAAAGAAAGGGGAGAGTGAGCTGGACAGAGACTGAGAAACAACAAAAAAACTTGATCAGCTAAAGGGGAGAGACATTGGAAATAAAAATTAGGGAGCCAGAGAGAGAGTAATAAAACTGGGGTAGAAGGACTGAGGGATGTAGAAAATGGGTGAGGGCAGGGGAGCCAGAAGGTGGGATACTGCGAAAGAGAGAGGGACAGGGAGCAAGGCATCAGGCGACAGCAAACGGGAGCAAGAGAGGACAGAGGTGTGGCATGAGAGAAGCCAGGGACAGCGGGCAGGGACACGGGAGGGGCCGAGAGCCGGGCAGGGAAAGCCGGCGGTGGCTGCAGCCCCGGTCGTTCGAGGCAGCTGCGGCTGCCCCTGCCCACACCGGGCAGCGCCCGGCCGCCCCTTCCCGCCCCACGCCGCGGGGGGGGCCGGGCCGGGCAGGGGCAGCCCCCGGTGCCCCCAGGGCAGGGACTGGCAGCGGCACGGCGCCGGGGCGGGAGAGCAGCAGCGGCCGCTCGCAGCCAGCACAGCTCGGTCCGGCTGGGGCCCTCCTCCAGCGGGGCTCCGCAGACGCACCTGGGGCCCAGGGCAGCTGGGGGCTGCGGGCCCGGCTGCAGGGGAGGGCCTGGGCTCAGCCGCGGGGGGCGAGCGGGGCGGGGGAGGCTCAGGCGGACTCTGGGGGTGCCCACCTCAGCCCGCAGGACCCCCGGGCCAGCCTGAGCCAGCTCGCCACCACCCGAGGGCCAGGAGCCCACCTCAACAGGCCCGGAAGCTCCGCTTGCAGCCCCCACCGTGCAGGCGGCAGGCAGGAGCCCCCGCGCCCCTGGCCCTGAGCCTCCACCGTCCCACCCGCCGCCGAGCACCCGAGCACCGGCTGGCGTTCCCCAGCACACCGGCCGGCCCCGCGGCCGCCCTGCTCCTCCCTTGGCTCACGCCAGCCCCACGGTGGCCACTCGTGCCACGGCAGCACCGCTACAGGCAGGGGCCGCCGGCACCAGCCTCCCCCCCGCCCCGGCCCTCAGCTGGAGCCCGGTGGGGCCGGGGGGCCATTGCCTGACCCCCGCAGTGGGCCCTGCGCTCCCTCGGGGCCCCTCACCTGGTGCAGAGGGAGCGCGACCACAGCCGGGAAGGCAACGGAGAAGGCTGGTGCTTGTTCAGTTGCAGACGTACTGAGTGAGTGCCGGGAGCAAGCCTGCTCTGGGGTTCAGGCCCCAACTCTTCCCCTTCCTCTGCTCCCGAGACACCTCGGCATCCGTTCCCGGAGCCACACTCAGTCTGACAGGGAACTGGCAGTCAGCCGTCTGGCTCCTGGGGCGGTGAGCAGAGGCGGAAGCTGCCAAAACCGAGGAATAGGGCACAGGACCCTAGAAGGGTGGAGAAAAGTCACAGCTGGCTGTGCCGGCTTGTGCGGCGAGAATGTATGTGCCTTAAACTCACCCCACGGGGAGTGGAGGGGCTCACATGCAGGCGCGCTATTGGGATGGGGTGACCCGTGAACCTCTTCTAGAACCTCAGTCTAGATGGTGGAGGGCTAATTTGGAGGGCCCAGATGCCCATGTTCCCCCACGATGAGGCAGGTGGGCACCTCAAATCAACGGGGGAAGGGGGGTGGGTGGAGGGGCTTGTACTCCAAAACCACTTTGTGGGGGTTGGGCGGGCTCATACATGGGGGTGCTGTTGGGATGAGGCAACCCCTAAACCCCTTAACCCATCTGTGCGAGGGGAGAAGGGGTGTTGGGAGGCTGCTCTAGCCAGATGCCTAGGTCTCTCAAGCATGACAGATGGGCCTGGCAGGATCTGGAGGGGCTTTGCCCCAGTGCACCCCCTCCCCCCATTACCCAACCCCAATCCCTTGGCGGGGGGGAAGTTGTTGCAAGCAACTGGGGCAAAGGCAGGGGAGTGCACTCAAACGCCTGGGTCCCTTGGGAAACACCCTTAATTATTTGGGGAGGGGGGACACCTAAATGCCTTGGTCCCCCCTTGTATGTCCCCCCAGAAATGGGGGAGCTCCCCTGTACCCTGAATCCTTCACCCCAGGATGGGGCAGGGAATCCATGGGACAGGGAGACAGATCCACAGCCATGAGCAGCCAGTTTCTCCAGGAGAATGCTGAAGGAAATAGTGCCAAAGGCTTTACTGAAGTCCAGGTGGAAACATCCAAAGCCATTCCCTCATACACTAAGCGGGGCAACACGGCCCCAGAGGCCCACGATTCACTGCAGTTCCCACTCTCGGAGGGAGTACCACACACCTCTTGCTCCCACAGCACAGGAGGCGGTGAAGGAACTGGCTTCTCCTCTCTTCGGCAAGCAGGGCACAGCAGCACAGACAGGGAGTCAGGCACCTGCCCCACACAGCCCCACAGCCCACACCGTGGCTCTGCAGGACGCAGCTTGGTGGGACATGAGTGATGTCCTGCACGAGCTTGAGGCTGTGATCCAAGAACGCAGCCAGCAGCCGGTGGAACAGCGGCACTCGGCACAAAGCATGGATGCGGCGATGGCAGTAAAACCACGTGCAGCAACTGAGGATAGCGAGTCTACATTGGCTGCAGAGCCTCGGGGAGAGCCCAGCACAGCCTCTCCTGTCCCAGACGAACGCCAGGATGGAGAACACATGGCTTCTCCCATGTCTGGAGACCCTCCAGGAGAGGCTAGTGCAGCCATCGTCTCCCCGGCAGCACACGATCATGAAGGGGCTTTTTTGTTGCCTGAAAATGCTGTGGACAACACCGCCACACCACACCTTGCCCCAGCAGCAGAGAACGGAGACAATGAGACAGCTTGTCCCCTGCCTTGGGAGCCTTGGCACCAGGTGAGCCAGGGGCGCGTGGCCAGCACCGAGCATCCCCAGGTACCGGAGGCAGGCGCGGCGCCCAGGGCATGTGTGGCAGGGACATGGCTGGTGGACATCCTCTCCATCTCCTCCCCACCACCACCACCCCCCCGGCCCCCGCCCCCGCCTTTATTCTTGCTCTCCCCATGCAGGCGACCTCCCAGCACAGAGGCGACACGCAGCCCTCCTCTGGCTGCAGGACCGTAAGCCCAGCCAACCCGACACCTAACACTGCCAAGCCTACCACGAAACCCCATCCCCAAGCGCCGGTTTCTCCCCGCATCCAGTGACGGATGCTTAGCTCTCCCTTTGTTGTTCCTGTTTTTATAGGAGGCGCCAGGGGTCTTGGCCAAGGAGGACGACAAGTGGGAAGACATCAGCCTGGAGCTCTTCCAGGACCCCCACGCTGATCCCCCGGAGGGCCAGGCAGCCTCCGAGCAGAGTGGCAACACATCGCCCTGCTCCGGCTCCAGGGATGAGCCCGAGGATGAGCCAGGTACGTCCGAGTCGAGCGCTGCCTCGGCCAGGGCAGGCCCGGTCCGGCTGTCCCGGCGCCCTGCACCCAGGCCAGGGCGGCAGGACTGCGTGCAGAGGGGCTGGCCGCTCCCTGGACACCCCTCCCTGGGGAAAGCCCTCGGTGGTGGGGAGCAGGCAGGACCTTGCCCATTACCTGCCCAGCCCCTTGCCTACAGCTCTCCTTCTTCCACAGGCATCGCCGCCCTGCCGCACACCCCAGCTCGACGGCGACGGCCCTCCCTCTTCCGCAGGGTGCTCAGGGCTCTGCGCAGGGCTTTCTCCTGTACCTGCATCACGGCACAGCGAGAGCAGCAGCGCCCTGCTGCCAGCGGGGCCCATGAAGGTGCCGGCTGCCCCTGAGCCCGTGCTGCATGCGGAAGGTGCAGCGCAGGGAGGCACTGGAGGGATGGCTGCCGGGACTGTGCCCCACGCATTCAGCTGCCCTGAGGACATCGTGGCGCCAGCCTCTGCTGGGCCCTGCATGCTTTCTGAGGCCAATAAAAGCTGACCATTTTCCCCCAGGGCTCATGTGTGCCTGCTCCACCCTGGCAGAAAGACCCGCGCAGGCAAGGCCCACGCCAGCAGGCAGAGCTGGAGAGCCCCTGTGCTCCCTCTTCTCCATGCTGAGCAGAGCCTGTGCCCTCGGCCTCTGCCCATGCCGCTGGCATTCCAGCTCCCAACCAGATGGGGCCTCCGCTGGCCTCGCCCCACGGGGCCCGTGTCTGCCCAGACTCGTGCAGCCGCAGCCCGCACCCAGTGCCCGGGCACGCACTGCCCTGTGCCCATGGCACAGAGGAACCCCTTCCCCGCAGTGCCGCCTGTGCCCTCGCTAGCGCAGCCCGGGCTGCGGAACTGCCCTTGCTGCCCGGGCACGCCGCACGCCCCTGCCCACCTTGGCCTCTGGGGCCTTTCCCACAGGCACTGCTGCTCTCCAGCCACCCGGCCACAGCCACAGCCCCTGGGCAGGGGGCATCAGCCCATCCCCGAGCCGCTGCTCAGCACCTGCCTTTGCTGGACTTCCTGGGGCCCGCAGCAGCCCATGCTTCTGGCCTGGCCAACTCCCTCCCGAGAGCTGCCAAGCCTCCACCACTGCCACTGCCACCCGCAGTGCGGGGGCCTCCCCTGTCCTTGCTGTCATTGTGATTCCTTGCATGCTCCACCTCCAGAGGAAAGGCACTGAAGAGCAACCCATGACCTCCCCAGTAAGCAGCTGTCAGCTGGGCTCAGGATGCTGAGCACCGCCCCCCGCCAAAGCCCAACTCACCGGCCAATGCACCACCCACCCCTGGCACTGGTCACGGAGCCTCCCCTCTCTGCTCAGTCCCGCGGCCAGGGGCAATCCCAGAGAGCCTCAAGCCTGTCTGGCACCACTGGCCCCAGGGAGAGCCCAGCTGGCTCTTCCAGAGCCCTGCTCCTCCAGCATGGCCCTGGGAACGGTGTCCAGGAGCGTTTCTGCCAGCACCTTCCCAGGAACGGACCAGCCTGGAGGGTCTCCTACCGCTCCCCCTTGCCCTTCTGGAAGATGGTTCTGGTGATTGGTCGGGTCACCAGGAGTCTCCCCGCATCAGCAGGCCCTTCTAGAGAGCGGAGTGTGGCTTCACACTGGCACAGCACGGCTCCCTCCAGCCCTTGGATGCTCCTCAGCCACTCAGACATTTGGTAAACGGTTTAATTAATACACTGAAAGGACCACGGCTGACCCGAGCTGGAGCTCACCCACTGCTCTGCTTGGCTGCCAGTCTCTTGTCTCTTTCTTCAGCAATGGTCAGGCGGATACCCTTTCCACGGGGCAGGGAGATCCATGGCTTGTTGCCCTGCAGGAGAGAGAAGCACCACCTCACATCATGAAACACAGGCTCTCCCTCTTTGTGGGGGGAAAGCAGCACAAGCCCCTTAGGAAGGTGCTGAAGGCGTACAGGCCTACATCTGCCCCTTCTGGTCGCGTCCATCAATTACGCACTTCAGCCAAGACAGAAACGCCACCCCCTTCCAACCTGGCAGGAGAGCCCATGGCAGACAGCGAGACAGCAGAGGCATCGCAGGGGAAGGGCGCTCTCAGCCAGAGCAGCTGCCCCGGGCACACCCAGAGCCCAGCGCTGCTCGGCTCCCAGTACTCAGAAGGTTTAGAAAACCACAGGGCTGCTCCTCGGAAACATCCCCATTCCTACACTCATGGATGCTTCCCCTTCCCAGAGCGCTCAGCCCGGAGCAGGCAGAACCACCAGGAGCAGAGCCACAGCTGATGCCAGTGCTGAAGCTTCACCGTGTGGGAAGGCAGCTGCCCACGGACAACACCCACGCCTCTCGGTGTCAGCCAGCAGCCCCCAGCAACGGGAGAGAACCCACGAACCCACCCGCATCGTGTCCGTGCAGGCTTACTTTGCCAATAACGAAGATGTTGGAGAGCCTGGTGGCAAAGCTATTGCCATTGGCATCCTTCACATGAACCACGTCAAATGAGCCAGGGTGTCTCTCCCGGTTGGTGATCACCCCAATACGGCCCAAGTTGGCACCGCCGGTCACCATGCACAGGTTACCTGGGGTGAAGGAAGATGGGCATGACAAGAGCTGGCACCAGGGGATCTGGTGAAGCCCTTCTGCTTGGGCTCTTTGAGGTGCACTGCTTGAGAAGGGCAGGGAGACAGCTGCACTGGCCCCCAGAGCACCTGGTGACACCTGTATCCCACAGGAACCTCATAGAGCCAAACCGCTCTCTGAGCCCAAGGCCTGTACCAAACATTCCCCAACACCGTCTCAGTTGCACGAGCACCAAGGAGGTGCTCCCATACCACTTGTCCCAGCACTGCTCATGGCTCTGCAGCTGAAACCTCCCACAGCAAAGACAGGAATCTCCCTATGGCTGCCCAGAGCCACAGCCCTGTAAGAGCCAAGCTCAAGCAACCTTTCCACCAGCTTCCTGCTTCTATATGGCATCTGCTTGCTCTCAAGATCACTCCAAATCTCTATGCCAAATGCCTCCCACTGCCAGCACATGGCAATGGGAGAAATCCCTGTTCCAGCTGGATATGCCTCAGGGAAACAACCCCTTTCCCAAGGCTGTCACCACTCTATTTCAGAGCAAATATCTGGCATTAGCATTTAACTTCCATAGAGCTCTCCACAGTGGGCAAGTGTTTTACATTGGATGCAGGACGTACCTGTGTCAAACTTTATGAAATCTGTGATCTTGCCTGTCTCCAGGTCAATCTGGACTGTATCATTCACCTTGATGAGGGGGTCTGGATAGCGGATGGTGCGGGCATCATGGGTGACCAGATGAGGGATTCCTTTGGTGCCCACAAAGATCTTCCTTACCTTGCACAGCTTGTACTGCAAACAAAACCCAACACTGCTCAGCTGAGGCAGCAAGCGGCACCACAGACCAGAGGACTATTGTCCCCCAGAGAGCCACCAGCCACAGCAGGCCTCAGACCCCAAGCAAAACACCTAGACACTCCAGGGCTTGCAACAGGAGCCTAGGCAGTGAATTTCCCAGGTCACTGCCCCAGCAATACCAGGGCAGTTTCCTCATTTTGCCCTGAAGCCTGCAGTCAGACAGTGGAGGCAGACGCTGCCTTTCTTCAGGACCTGAGAGAGATCAGTATCCCTCCTCCAGGGCACCCTGGCTTCCCCCTTGCCCTTCACCTCCAACTCCTTCACAGCCACTTTGGGACTCATGGGTCAACACAGAGCGGTAGCCAAAGGCAAAAGCTTATGATGGGGGAGTGAAAAGGCCCCAAACACACATCATACCTGGCTACAGCACAGTCAGCTCTCCCCTCAGCATCACTGTGCTCCTGCACACCCTGCCCTTAGGAAGGACAGGCGAAGGAGAGTGCACTCTCGCAGCTCAGGCACATCACATGCTTGGGTTGGAATATATATGCAGGAGCTGCTCCCCGACAGCCAGGGTAAGAGGGCAGTTTTGTCAACACTTCTACAGCAGACTGGGAAGGAGTTCAAGGCTTTTGCACCACAGGCAGTAAAATGTTTCTGATCCCTGTTAGCCTGTGGAGCCCTATGCTAAGGCTCACCATGCTGCAGCAGAGCCATCCCCACCCAAAGCTCCCTGTGAGGATAACCCAGCCCTTGCCAACAGTGGTTATTCCAAGCACCAGACAATGCACCTGCAGTCATCTGGGAGTTGCTCTCGTGTCACAGATTTCCACCCACCCAAGGCTTCATACCCCAGCCCTGAAGGCTTTTATCTTCTCAAGGGTGGCATAGACACAGCTCTCAAGGAAGACAGCCAAAAGCCCCCATTCAGGAGATACCAAAGAGGAAACACCACCCTGACCAAACCAAACTGCACCCACACTTGCGCCAAGCTGAAGCCCCTACCTTGGCCTCTTCAGCTGTGATGCGGTGAACAGCAAACCGGCCCTTGGTATCATACACCAAGCGGAAATGCTCACCTGTCTTCTCGATGCTGATGACATCTGATTTCAGAGGGAAACAGAACAGCAGATGTTATCAGCTATGTTATCCCACACTGTAACTCAGCACACATTTAAAAAGAACTAGGGACAGCTAAATGCTTCAGGCTTGAATGATGGCTCACACAGGCTCACACCTTTGACTGTGATACAGTGCAAATTAGGAAAAACTGCCACAGGCTGAAGTCTGAACAGCAATTTATGCATATGCAAGCAGGCTGCAGTTATCGGCTACAGATATCTGGCTTTGGTAGTTGTTGCAGTGCACAACTCCAAACTAAAAACTGCTTATATTTATCTTCAATTCCACTGGGAAAACATCTTCCCCTCCTCCAATCGTGCCAGCCCACAAAACATCCCTCCACCAGTGCAACAGAGCGGCCTGGGGTACCTGCCCCCAGTCCTCCCCGCTCACCCATGAAGCCCGCAGGGTAAGTGATGTCTGTGCGGACTTTGCCATCTATCTTGATGAACCTCTGCATGCAAATCTTCTTGACCTCATCTCCTGTCAGGGCATACTTCAGCCTGTTCCGCAGGAAGATGATGAGCGGAAGGCATTCTCTCAGCTTATGAGGGCCTGTCGATGGACGGGGTGCCTGCAAACAGAAGTCTTCTGCTGGATGTTCCAAGCACAGGAGCAGCATTGACGGTCCCCAGGAGAAGAATGCTACCACCCTGTCAGCTCTTGCAGCAGCACCCAAGGACAGCTGCATGGAGCCTAACCGCTAAGCAGGCAGTGATAGGCTGGAGATATCTTTTCTTGCTATTCACAGCGCCCTTTTGCAAAGTCTTGCCAGCCTCACAAGGCACTGCTCCCAGCACAGTACAACCATCTACTAACCCTCCCCCCTGTGAAGGAAAACCACAAGCAGGTTAAAAGAGAGCAGCCAACCACACCACTGCCATATCCCTTGCAAACGGGGGAAACACGGAAGCCGTTTGCAAAGCCCCTAACCGCATGCGTCCCCTTCTCCCGGGAACTGGCCAGCTGCCCCTGCGCACTCCAGAGCGGCATGCCCGAGCAGCGCGGCTGAGCAGTCCCTTGGTTAGACCGCAAAGCCGCCTAGGCCCGCAGACAGCGGGAAAGGCCGCTACCACGGACAGCCCGTCCCCAGCCCCGTCCCCGACTCACGAAGACACCCGTCAGCTTGTCCAGCATCCAGTGCTTGGGCGCAGCCACGCGCTTCAGGTGCTTCTTAGGTCCGCGGGCCTAAGGGGCAGGACAGGACGCGTTACGGGCCGCGGCCAGGCCCGGGTCCCCCCCCGCCCCGCGCCGGGCCCGGCCCGCCCCGGCCCCGCGCCGGTGGGCTCTCTCCCGCGCCCCTCGACGCGGCGGGACAGCGGCAGCCCGCAGCGGACGGTGGATGGCGGCGGATGGCAACGCAGAGCGGCCGCGCCGCTCCCTTACCATAGCTGCGCTCCGCCGGAAAGGGCCGCCGCTTCCGGGCCGCCGCTGATATCCGTGAGCGCGGCGGTTACGCCGCGGGGCGCCTCCTACCGGCCCGGAGGTCCAGCACCGCCCAGTGCTGGGGCTGACGGGGTGCGTGCGCCCTCCCCGCGGGACAGGCCCGGCGCTCCCCGCGGTGCCCTACTAACGTGCTGCCCACGGGAGGTGAGGGGGGGCGGGCATCAGACAGGTGGGGTGGCCCCGTCGAGGCCGCTTGCAGGGGGGAAGGGACGGGGCGCCCCGCTTCCAGCAGCGGGCGGCTGTCCCGGTGCCGGGAGGGGAACGGAGGCGGAGGGCGGGGGACCGGATCCCTCCCGGCCCTGCCGGTGCCGTGGGACAGCCCCCCACGTTGTGCTCCAGCGGTTTGGGGGAGGTGTGAGAGGGGGGGGGGGGTGGCGCGCGCATAGACACCCCCTCCGGGTCGCAGGGGCTCGGAGACTCCGGGTACCCCAGCTGCTCCGGGAGCCGAGCCCGGGATATGCGTGCCAGGCCACCGCCCGCCCCTCGCCCACGGATCCGCCCCGGGGTGGAGCTGGGACCCCACGCAGACCCTCGAACCTGACTCCGGGCCTGAGCGCCCGCTCTCGAAGGCTGCTCGGGGGCCAGCTGTGCCCGGCTGGGCTGCTCGGGGGCCAGCTGTGCCCGGCTGGGCTCCCCGAGTAGGCTGGCGTGTGCCCCCGAGTGGAGCGCCCCCCGCAGCATCACTCCCGCAGCGGGGCGCAGGCGGGAACAGAGGTGCCATCCTCGGGGGTGACATGGCGGGGACACTGCAGATGGCACCTCTGGCGCCACCATAAAGCCGGGAGGAGGCACGGAGGCTGTGGGGGCAAAGCCTCCTCAACCCCGGATGGGCCATTTTCCACGGGGTCCCCCGGCAGAGATGGACCGCCCTTTGTCCCCACGTCCAACGCTGAGGTGAACAGGGAAGGGGGCAGAGGGTCCTTCCAGATTTTATGAAGACAGCAGCTTGAGACCTCTGCCTAGGCGGCTTCGCGTTGGGGCGGGCCACCCCTCCTCCAGCCCCGAGGTCGAGAGTCCCCAGCCTGCCCGCAGCGCCGGCCCTCGGCCCCGGTGGGGCAGCCGGGGCGATCCCCGCGCCCAGCGGCACCGACGGCGAGTCTCCCGCTGGAGCGACGCAGAAGGCCTCCCCCCTCCCCAAGCGCCCTCCAGCCTCAGCAGCCGGCGTGCGGGGAAGATGAACTCGTGATGGGCGAGCCAGGGCTCTGGTAGCTCGTCCGCTCTGTAGAGGCCAAGCTCCAGCACCAATGCCCTGAGCACCTCCTCGTCCACCGGGTCCGAGTTGATGATGCCGGGGCCGGCGGTGGCGGGGGGACGACCCCCCGTGCCCCGCAGCTGCATCGGCTGGCCCCAGCTGGGCGGCGAGCCGGACTGCTTGGGGCAGCGCCCCCCCGCCCCCCCCCCCCCCCCGCGGTGCAGTGCTTGCTGTTGAGTTTCTGAAGGGGCACGCTGGCCAAGAGATGGACACCCGCCCGCAGGACCACGGGGGCCGGCGGAGCCCCCCCAGCAGCAGCCGGCAGCTCCTCGGCCCCGGTGCCGGACGGGTAGCGCAGGGTCGCCGCCACCTCGCGGTCCTTCGTGCTCCGGGGGGCGGCCCGCAGGGAGTCCATCTCCTCCGGGGCCTGCGGGGACACGGCAGCGCTCAGCGGGGCGCGAGCGCCCGGCCCCCCCGCCCTGGACGGTTGAACGTGTCCGACGGGGTCCCCAGCCGGGGTGGGAGGCTGGCGCGGGGCGGGGAGCGGCGCCCCGGCTCCCCCAGCGCTTACCTGGGCTCGGCCTCACGCCCCGCACCGCCCGGGCCGCCGGCGCCGCTGGGAAGGGCGAAGCAGACCGAGGCCAGTGGGCAGCCTGGGAGGGATGAGACGGGGCGGGACGGCTCCCGGGGCGGTACCAGCACCGCCTGCCCCTCCTGTGCCCGGCCGGACCCCCGTGCACCCCGCTTCCAGGCTCAGTCCTTCCGTGTCGTCCCAGTTCAGGCTGGGACCTCTCACGCTTCCCCCATCCAGCCTGGACACCCCTAACCCCCACATGTTCTCCCCCTTGCCCTCCAACATCTTGGGCGGGAACCCCCATGTGCCCCCTGTCCAGGCTGTGCCCCCTGTCCAGGCTGGGGTCACACTTGTAATACCTATCTAGGGTGGGGGGCAAGAAGGGGGTTCAGTTGGTGCCAGGGCTGACAAGGGTGACATATGTGGGCTAGTGCCCTCAGCCAGCTGCAGGGGAGATTTGGGTGTGATGGGGCCAGCTGAGGGGGCACTGCCTGTACCCCCCAAACCTTTGTCCCACCCTTTGCAGTTTTCTTGGTTTGCGCCAAGCTGAGCTCCAGTTGCCTCTCTGCTTTCAGGGCTGTGGATGGAGACAGTGCAGGGGGTGCTTTACCCCCTTGCCTCCGCTTCCCCAGCTGTCTGTGGGTGGCCAACCTTCCTGGTTTGGGGTGCCGTGTCCCTGCAGTCCCATCCCCAAGTACAGTTCTCCCTGCACCACAGCTAAACCCCATTTAATGCCACAATGCATGACACTTGGGCTTTTTCCTATTTATTTGTTTTCCCAGTTGTGTTCCCGAAGCAGTGCCTGTGCTGAAGCACCTATGCCTGGTGCAGGGACAGAGCCCGTGTGGCCCTCAGGTGGGTCGGAGGGAGGAGCCAGCCAGCTTCTCTGCTCTCTCATACCTCACTTTTCTCCTGGCTGAACTGTCTCCAGGGCTGACATCTCCCCCAGACACCGACAGCCTTTGCTGTGCCAGTGGCAGTGCCAGCCTCCTGCCAGCTGTCACCAAACAAGGCCAGTCTTCCGCCACCCCATCACAGCAGGTGTGGGGGGCACATGGGGGGGCAGCAGGGAGGGGGTCGGGAGTCACTGTGGGGACACCGGAGCTACATCCAGCTGAAATCCCCCCATGCTGGATTTCCTGTTGTTTGGATTGGCAGTGAAAAGCAAGAGATCAAAACAAAGCCAGACCAGGCTGGGAGTCCCTTCATCTTGCTATTTATTCCAGCATAATCTATTAAAGCAACAGGAAATATACTTTCCCACAGTGACTAGACATCTTTAAAAAGAAACAGCACAAGAAAGCTCTGCGGGCCAGGCAAAGGAGGAGACAAGGTACTGGGAGAGATCTGCCCCAGGTACCTGCCTCCTCGCTGAGAGGTTGAGTAGCAGCTCTCAGGGGGTGCTGGGATATCTGGAGGTTCATCTGAGACCTGGGACAGGAACTGCCCCCCTGCCCTGCATCTCCCTTGACATTCTGGCTAGCGTGCCTGGGGTCTGGCCCCTCTGCACAGGATTTCAGGAGCCCACCCATCACCCTGGGTGGTGGTCTGTGCTGCCTTACGTGATGGGGCTTAGAAGGGACAGTCACAAACGTGACTGTTAGATCTTTGCTTTCCAGCACTGGCTGGACCTCTGCTGAACACGTGAAGTACTGTGGAAAAGAGCACTGGCAAGCCAGGGTAGGCTCCAGAAGAAAGGAAAGGGCAGGAAGAGTATTTCAGATACTTTATTTTTTTAAAAAAATCCCAGTTAGAAGCACAATGGCTGTGCCTTTCTGTGACTGTGAGGCACAGCCCATGTCTCAGGCCCTGGATGGTCCTCAGCACTGCTCCCCAGGTGGGCAGCTCAGAGGCTGTGCTCCTGCCAGAAAGCCAATGTGGCACTGGGCTCCAGCTGGGGAAGGTTCACAGCTCCAAGAAGTCCCTCTCTTAAAAAACATTTAAAACCAGTTGTGAGAATAAACTCTGTGGTGTTAAGACGAAGGAGCAAGGGAGGCTCTGCTGCCACTGGAAGGCTGTGGCTGAAGGGCCCACGCTCCTGCCTGGGTAAAGCCACGGTGCTTGTGGTGCGCAGCAGCTTTTCTTCTTGAAAAAAATCAACCAACCAACAGTAATTTCTTCCAAATTTCCCCTGCAGCCACAAGATTCACCAGCTGCTCACATAAACACACTGTCTTCCCCACCGGAAATGCTCTTGTGGAAACCTGAGCCTTTCTTCTCCACTAAACAACATGCTTCAGATTCCCTGCAAATAAAAGGAGGCAGAAAAGGATATTTCCACTGATACTTCAGCCTGACGGCCTGGTTGGGGCAGGGGTGCCACCCACTTGCCTGATGGATCACACAGTGATACAGGAATGCCAGCCTCGGTGCAGACCTGGATCCCTGCTGGCCCCTCACTCCTTTCGCAGAGGTTGTGAAAAAGACTTTGGGAACTACCAAAGGGAGATCCTGCCACCACTTCCGTCTCCTGCAGGCTGATCACTGATTTAGGATTCATGGGCAAGCACCAGAAAGGCACGTGTTCCCTGCTGCCTCATCCTTCCTCCAGGCTAGATGCACTGCCAGGAATGCACACCATAGATGCCTGCCTTGCAGCTCTGGAGAGATGCTCTTCCTCTCCTCCTCTCCACCCTAGTGCCATGGGAACTGGTCCCAAGGACAGTACACATGTTCCTGCCAAAAGCAGACCAGGGTCTCACCTTAGGCTTGAAATAAAAAAATTTTAAAAATTTTAAAAAATTAAAAAATTTAAAAAATAAAATTTTAAAAAAGAGTAGCTGCGGTTTTGTGGGACCCCAGGCAAAGCACTGGGCAGTCAACCCTCAATTCTGGAGCAGCTAAGTGTGCTAAAGAGAGCCTGCAGGCTGGGCTGGCGGTCCCTGTCCTCTTCCTGCTGCCTCCCACCCATAGTTTCCCTTTAAACACGGTGGTTCACATCCCAAGCAGATGATGATGACTTTTCCTGCATGCTGGGGGACTGGATGCTCTACACTTACATGAGCTGCAGCTGGGGCCACAGATGCTGGAGAATCAGGGGATGGAAAGCCCAGCAGGCAGCAAAGCAGCGCTGGGAGTCAACAGTTAAGAGCAGGAGCCACAGCTCTACTGGTGTCAGCCTGTTCAGCACCCAGCAGGCCTGTTCTCCCAGCACTGGTGGTGCCACACACCTCTGTGCAGCCTGGGGTAGGGGCTGCAATTCTGCCTTGCTCCATCTGTCGCCGTTTCACTGCCAAGGAGGATGGACCCTTCTCGCCCCACTCGCTCCTGTTGCCTCCAGCATGGCCGCGGCAAGCCCAGTGGAAAACTCACTGCAGGGAAAACCAGTCCTGGAAAGCACTGGGCTCTTGGACCAGCTTCTGTGGTGGCTGTGGAGTGAGGAACAGGGTTTCTCTGCTCTCCCCTCTGCCACGGGTGTGAGTTTTCCTCTCAGCAGGTGGTGTGACAGAGGGAATCTCGCTACCCAGCCCCTGAGCTTCCTGCTCCATTTCAGCCACACGTGATGCTGGCTGGGAAGCCTTTGGGTGCTCACCCACAGGTCTGGATGTGCATGGGAGGTATCCTGGCCACTGCGCAGGAAAACGCAACATTGCCTGGGACTAGTAGAGCACTGAATGCAGGGCTGACCAAACTTGGGGTCTCAGACCCCTTCCCAAGCAGACAAGCAGCCCATCTGCACCACTGACCACGCTCAAGCCACCTGGTCTTCAAGTACACATCTGGCTTCTTTGACAAGTACTATCAGGAAAGACAAAGATGTCTGGGATCCACCTGTCTCCCTCCCTCCCCTAGAAATCCACAGCTACTAAAACCATTTCCTTCCACAAACATGGAAGGTTTCCTAGGCACAAAATATACGTCCTCATCAGATGCAGTGCTTGCAGCAGCTGTGACATTGCAGTTCCTTCAGGAATGTGCTCAGCTCCCAGGGGCAGTGGCTGTGAGCTGAGCTGCAAGTGTCACTCGAGGGTGTGGAGGTGCCATCCAGGCAGAATACAGCCTGCAGTGCCCTGCTCCCAATGCTCAGGGGCCCTGGTCCTTCTCCTAAGTCTGATGTTGAAGAAAGGACACTAAGGAGGGCATGAATTTCCAAGCCTTTTTGCTCCTGAGACAGTCTGTTGAGGTCTGACAGCAGAAGAGAGGGGTTCTAGTTAAGCTGCAGTTGGGAGATTGTAAGTCAAGCATCTGTAGGGAACAGGGTTTATAACTGCCTCATGCCCCACACAGCATTTCTAAATATGACAGTAAAGAAGACTTATCTTTTCTGACATGACAGCAAAGGAAACAAAAATTATCATGTGTAGCAGAGAAAAGGAGTGGGGGAGCTATATGTAACAAAGTGCAGCAGTTGTGATCAGGTGTTGGACCAAACATTCCCAAAGTGTTTCAACAGACCCACACTGAAGTCACCTGTCTCCAAAGGATGGGCACAAATCAGTTCTGCAGGTTTGCACCTCCTAGGAGGCAGCGGTCCCTCGAACAGGCTGGGGTACAACTGCCTGAACGTGACCCAGGTGCAGCTGGTAGTGTGCCATGTTACAAGCCCATTTCAGCAAGCATGGCGTCTAACCACTTGCCTGTTGTTCATCTCTCAATAAGTCACTACAACACATTGTTGCTTCCATTGAGTTGAAGTACTCTCTTGGGAGTAAAGGATGGGAACATTGCTCCAGAGCAAAGCACCGTCTCAGAGAAAACACTTTCACTAGGGCTGACTCTGTGCCAGAGATATTTCTGCATTGCAGGGTTCACTCTAACTGACAAGCTCCAACCAAACTTGCACGTAGGAGGATGTGAGTTTATGGCATAAACATGCAGAACTTGGACTTCTGATGAAACAAGTGGCAATTTAAACCAAAGAGGCAGAGGGGGGCAAAATACTCTGTCAGGCTTTTAACAGGTGATGAGTGTACGCATGGCAAGTGATAGCTCCCCAAGCTGTGGTAATGGGATTATCAGCAACTGGGAAGCATGCCTAGGAGTCAGCACTGGACTGGGGAAAAACACTGCTGGGGAACTGAAAAGCTGGTCATGGTGCAAGGGAAGAGGTAAGTATGTAAGCTCTCCTCTCCTGAGCTCAGACACTGTGGTACAAAAAGGAATGAAAACCATGCATCAGAAGCAGCTGGAACATATTCCCCTGAAAACATCTGCCTCTCATTCAGCCCTACACAGTCTCCAGGTCTTCCTGCACCCAAACATCAAACCCCAGCTCAGGCAGTCCACTAAGAGATTTCTCTCTTACTGACAAGGTTAAGCCATGGTACCATCGCTGTATCCAGGCTGAGACCTGGGCTCACACGCCCAGCTTTTTCGGTCTAGCTGTATGTAGTTAGCTGCCCTCCTCTGCAGGAAGCCTCTGTATGGGCATGTCTGAGGCTGATGACACTCACAACCACATCCAGAATTCATTTCATCTCATCAAATGAATCACAGAAGGGTTTGGGTTGGGATGGACCTTTGAAGACCATCTAGTTCAACTCTCCGGCCACCGGCAGGGACATCTCGCACTACATGAAGCTGCTAAAACCCCCCCCGCCCCCAGCCTGACCTTCAGCAGTCCCAGGGATGGAGCATCCACAGCTTCTCTGGGCAACCTGCTCCAGTCCCTCAGCCCCCTCATCGAAAAACGTTTCTTCCCTATGTCCAAGCTGAATTGCCCTCCTTCAGGTCAGAACTGTCGCCCTTGTCCTGTCGCTACAGGCCTGGTAAAAAGTCTCTCTCGGCCCTTCTTCAGATGTTGAAACGCCGCAGCAAGGTCTCCCCGTGGAGCCTTCTCCAGGCTGAGCAACCCCGGATCTCTCAGCCTCTCCTCCTAGCAGGGGGGTTCCAGACCTCGGACCATTTCTGTGGCCACCTCTGGCCCCGCTCCAACAGGTCCGTGTCCTCCTTGCGCTGGGGACCCCAGAGCTGGGTGCAGTGCTCCCGGGGGTCTCACCAGAGCAGAGCAGAGAAGGAGAATCCCCTTCCTCGACCTGTTGGCCACACTGCTGGTGATGCACCCAAGACAAAGCTTTCTAGGCTGCAAGATCACATTGTTGGTTCACATCTGTTTTTTCATCCATTGTCTCCCTGAGTCCCTCTCCGCAGGGCTGCTCCCAACCCACTCATCCCCCAGCCTGTATTGATACTGCGGGTCACCCTGACCCAGGTGCAGGACCTTGCACTTGGCCTTGTTGAACTTCATGATGTTCACATGGGGCCAGTCCTCCAGCCTGTCTCAGTCTCTTGGGAAGGCATCCCTTCCCTGCAGCGTATCAACTGACCATTCAGCTCGGTGTTATCTGCAGACCTGCTGAGGGTGTAGTCAATCCCACTGTCTTGTCATTAATAAGGATACTGAACAATATCAGTCCCAGTGCAGACCCCTGAGAGAACACCACTCATTACTCATTTTTACTTGGACATTGAGCTACTGACTACAATTCTTCGGATGCGCCCATCCAGCTGATTCCTTATCCATCTAACACTCCATCCATCAAATCCCTGTCTCTCCAGTTTAGAGACAAGGATGTTGTGTGTGACCAGTCAAGGGCCTTATGGAAGTCCAGGTAGATGACATCAGTTGCTCTTCCCTTATACACCAATGCAGTCGCTCCAGGAGTCACCAAATGAGTCAGGCACGACTGGCCTTTTGTGAAATCATGTTAGCAGTCTCTAATCACCTCCCTGTCATCCAAATGCCTTGAGATAGCTTCCAGGAGGATCAGCTAAATGATCTTACAAGGTACAGAGGTGAGGCTGACTGGCTGGTAGTTCCCAGGGTCATCCTTTTTACCATTTTTAAAAATAGGCATGACGCTTCCCTTTCTCCAGTCACTGGGAACTTCACCTGATTGTCATGATTTTTCAAATATGATGATGATGATCATATTTTTCAAGTATAGCCTTAACACAAGAAGGGGTTCTTCAGACACACGAGCAGTAAGCAGAAGCCCAGGGAAGACACAGGCCCATTGGTAACATGGGCAGGGAAACCAATTACTAAGAATGCTGACAAGACAGAGGTTCTCAATACCTTCTCTACCTGTCTTTACCAGCATAGCTGGATCCCAGATCATAGGAACATCTACAATGCACGTGTCCACTCACCAGCAGTGTTGGGTGGTCCGTGACCTCTTGCAAAGGTTCAACCAACATAAATCTATGTTAAAAGAAGTGTCTGACGTTGTTTGCAAGGCCACTGTCCACAATATTTGAAAAGTTGTGGAGATCAGGGGATATCCCCGATTACAGGAAG
Source organism: Falco rusticolus (assembly GCF_015220075.1). Lineage (NCBI taxonomy): Eukaryota > Metazoa > Chordata > Aves > Falconiformes > Falconidae > Falco > Falco rusticolus. The sequence continues at coordinate 732,076 of NC_051200.1, read as the reverse complement.
AGGGCAACTGTCACACCCAACTTACAAGGAGGGCCCAAAACAGGACCCAGAAAACTAGAGGCACATTAGTCTTACTTCAATCCCTGGAAAAGTCACAGAACAAGTCCTCCTAGAAACTATGAGCAGCCTAAAATCAAATTAAGCAGGTGATTAGGAAAAGCGAGCATGGATTTATCAAAGGCAAAGCATGACAGGGTGATCTGGTCATCTTCTACAACAAAATAACATCTTTTGTTGCCATGGGGGAGAGCAGAGGATGTTGTTTACCTGGATTTCAGCAAAGCATTTGACACTTGTTTCCCACAGCCTCCTCCTGGAAAAACTGGCAAGATACAGATTGGACAGGTGGTCTGCAAAGTGGGTAGGGAGGGAACTGGCTCACAGGCAGCACGCAGAGGGTGGTGATCAGTAGTTTTTACTCAGGCTGGCAGCCTGTCACAAGTGGGGTCCCCCAGGGATCAATACTGAGCCCCACACTGTTCACCATCTTCATAAATGATCTGGAGGATGGGACTGAAAGCAACCTCACCAAGTTTGCTGCTGACACCAAACTGGCTGCTGAGGTGGACACGTCAGAAGGGAGAGCAATCTTACAAAGACCCAGACAAGCTGGAAGAGTGGGCTAACAAGAACAGTATGAAGTTTAACAAAGACAAGGGCAAGGTCCCACACCTGGGACAAAATAACCAAAGAGCCTAGTTCAGGCTACGATCTGCGTGGCTGGGGAGCAGTCTTGCTGAAAGGGGCCTGGGGTCCTGGTGGACAGCAAGCTGAACATGATCCAGCAGCATGCTGCTGCAGCAATGAAGGCAAGTTGGATCCTGGGCTACATTTGCAGGGACTTTACTAACAGAGACAGAGACGGGATCAACTCACACGGTGCTTGTCAGCCGCACCTAGAGCGCTGTGTCCAGTCCTGGTCCTCACAAATCAAAAGAGACATGGACAGACTGGAGAAGGTCCAAAGGAGGGCCATGAAGATGATCACAGGGCTGGAGAACCTGACCTATGAGGAAAGACTGATGGAGCTGGGCCTCTTCTGCCTGGAGAAGAAAAGGCTCAGGGGGACCTCATCACAGTATTCCAGTACTTGAAGGGCAGCTACAGAGAGGAGAGAGGTTCTCTCTTCACAAGGAGTCACATGGAGAGGTCAAGGGGCAATGGGTATGAGTCACACCAGGAGGGGTTTCACCTCATTATAGGAAAGAAATTTTTTACAGTGGGAACAATCAATCACTGGAATAACCTTCTCAGGGATGTGGTAGAGTCCCTACCGCTAGAGGTTTTCAAGATGCAACTTGACAGGGGGTTAGATAATCTCATGTAGGCTCCCTTTCCCACAAAAGGTTGGACCAAATGATCTTCAACATCCCTTACAACCTGGGCTGTTCTATGATTCTAACAAGGATGAGGCCTTGTGCTCCTCTGCCCCGCCAGAGGAAAGGCAATGGCCACTTTTGCTGACAGGGACCCACAGCTCTAGGCTGATGTGCTACTAACATTGAGAATCCCAAGTGAAGCAGGAAATGGATGATGTTGTACGCAATGAGCAGTCAAGTGAATGTGGTTCATCTTTCTAGTCAGCAAGAAGGACTCCAACAAGCTTTCCTGAAGTCTTCTCTAAAAAGACCTGTAAGCCTGAAGCAGGAGCTTTGGCTTGGACAACTCACCTTTGATAGTGTTAAGAATTTCTTGAATTCTCTGTGGTTCGTTGCGGTCTGGTCTGCAGCTCGGTGTGATCTCCAGCACATAATCAGGACCATACTCTGTGAAGAACTGCAGGAAAGAGGAGAGGAGAGTCAGCAGAGAGGTCTCTGGCTGGCTGAGGCTGGAGTGAGGGCTCCCCATGAGTACCTGTTTGTAAAAAGGCAAAAACCTTTCCTCCGTCTGACAGGTACATGTAGCTTAACTACATGAAAGAGGTGCTTCTGCAGTGTCTGTGCACACCTGAAGTTTACAGCTGCTGCCAATTCAAGAGCTTGGGAAGCAGAGCTCAGCGGTGCACATAACAGCAGTCAAATGTCTATCCCAATGTTTTATTTGGGAAAGCTGTTGACACTAATTTCACACATGGTTACCTGCAAACCAGATTTTTTAATGAACAAAATTCAAGTGCTGCCTATCAGATATCCTGCCCCACGTTGCAGAGCACTGCATTGATGTGACTGAAACACCTGGAAAGAGCAAAATTAGTGTGCTTCAACATTAATAATGTGTCTTTCCTGGCTGAGTGCTCCAGGTATGCAGCTGAGTCTGAATGAGAAAATCTGCAGCACATGGCCTCTACATGGTAACACAGAATCACAAATTATTGCCAGCAGTTTTGTTTCACAAGCACACAGTGCTGAGCAAAGCAGCAGGCACACCAGGGTTAAAAATTCAGCACTGAAGTTGCAACAGGTTCTTTTGCTGCCCCCCCGGAAAGCTTCACCCCATGGAGAGCTAGTCCAGACTTAAAAGATACTGTACCAAAGACAGGGAAATTCACAGCATTACAGTCTCCCAATTATTAATGATCCGAAGGGCTGGGGTTTTCTTTCAGGGTGAGATTGGAGGTGGCAGATATTGCATCCCAGCACTGACACCTCTGCACTAGCAGGGGCAACGAGGGCTTCTCCAAACAGACCTCAGCATGCTAGGACTGATGAGGAAATTAAATAGCTCCTGAATGCTGCAGGTTACAGTCCAGCATTTGAAAGCAAACCTGAAATCACACCGAGTTTACCACCCTGTGAATCACAGCGTTAAGGAGCTGCCCACTCTTTAAGCACATAAGCTATTTACACAGAATGGGCAAGGCAGCTGGGTCAGGACAGGCAACATGCTGTCTGCCCAACTTTTTTGTGGGCCAACACAATATTCCACTAAAAAGAGTGTAAAAGGCAGATTTTGACAGCTGCATTGTCTCATTTGTGCAGTGCTCAATTACTGTAGACCCAGCCAACTGATTTAAAAAATGGGGAAGTATTTCCTTTTTAAGCAAGTCAGGGTTTTGATCTATGCTTTCAATGCTGTGAGAATGAGATCTCATTTGTCCCCCAAACCAATGTGGGGCAGCAGGAAGCAGGAAGTACATTGTGGCTGCTCTTAGCTCATTAAAAAACTACCATGACTATTCAGAGCAGAGATGGACCCAGGACCAGCCTGAATTAAGAGCCTTATCCAGTGGTATCATGCAGCATGGGAGCACATGTTTAGCTAATTAGCAGGCTAACCCTTTTTCTTCCAAGCTTCTCCATGGCCAGCCCAAGGACTGATGTCTGTTTTTCAAGGAGACTACTTTCACAGTTTTCTCAAGTAGTCTCCTTGATAGCTAAACATTTTCCTTTCTTCACCTCTGCCCAGAGACTGCTTTGGAAAGCCCCAGCTGAAATACAGACATGAGAGAACACTGACATCTTTCCTTCTTAGAAAGCCTGCAAATGGCTGGAGCAGAAGCAACCAACATGTTTTGGGAAGTCCTCACTGAGAGCTGATGCCTCCAGTCAACTTTTTTGCTCTTATGGTGTGACGAAGAGACAGCTACTCCCAGAGCACACAGGTTCTACTGGCAAAGCCCACTGAACTCCACAAACCAAGCAAGCGGCCTTATTTGCAGGAAAAAAGGGAAATGCACATAAAATCTGGACTGCAGCATCTGTGAAAGAGCACAAGGAAAACGCACACCTCTCAGTAACTCGTCTCAGCTGCACAACCTGCTGATTACACAAGTGGCACAGCGGATTTTGTACTGTGGGTCTAGCACATCCAGCCTAGGAAACAACGAGGCACAGTTAAATCCTATTGAAGGCATCATTTTGTACTTCCTTCACCAATACAGCTTCATGCAACTGTTTTTCAAAGTCTATGTTAAACGGCAAAAATACCTGGGTTTTTGCACTGATGTAGTTTGTAACAGTTGGGAAGCTTTAGGTATTAAATAACTAAAATCCTGTAGAGCTGCTCCATGCAGTGGGCCACCCAGTACGGGTTGCAGAGCACTGTCACGCAGAAGAGCTTGGGGCCAGCAAGGTTTTACACCATCCACCGGAAAGCAGGTCAGTAGGGCAAGCCTGGTAAACCTTGAACTGGCTTATCCAAGAGCTCTGATGCAGGTGCTCTGAAGCAAACAGCCCCAGCTGTTCAACACCTTCCTACCCCTCCACAGCAGGTTCCTGTGCAGGTGGCAGCAGAAAATACATGTCCAGCCAACCCAGGTCACAGACCAAGACACAAGGGCTGAGACGCAACCTGGCAGGGCACAGGGGCAGCGGCAGGAGCCCCTGCTCCCTATCTGCTGCCTTGTTCCAGTGGCAGGGTGGCTAGGGAGGTAAGGACAGGACCACTTCTCCTTGCAGCAGCTAGAAGTGCTTATTGTCTCTGAGGAAGCACTAACAAAAGAAATTACTTCAACCACTCATCAACTGACAAAAGCAACAAGCAGCACCTGGGAATCAGCTGAGTTTTGACCCACCACAGGGACCCAGAGAGGCAAATCCACCCAAACTAACCAATAACTTTGATTTTCACTTTGAGGTGGGAGGCCTAAGCCTCAGTATTTCTGAAGACAGTATAAACAAGTCATTTGTACAAGCACCTTGTATCCACGCTCTTGCTGCCTGGAGGGGATACAAAAGGCGGTTTTCAGTGCTCCAGGAAAGACTTTCTGTTTCTATATCTCTCATAACAAGGAGGATGTTACAAGCAGGCAAGCTCATGCTTCAGCAACACAAAATGCCACGCTACTCATTCATCCGTTTATTTGTGGCAGGGGAAAATGTATCTTTTTCATCCCTGCAAAAACCCTGTCATTTTCAGCAATGAAAAAAACCAGCATTGAGAACCAAGACTCACAAAGAAAGCTAAAAATCCCCTCCTTATTCAGCAGCTCACCTGGAAACTTACAATTGCTCCCTTCTAAAACACAGGCCTGCCAAAACTGAGAGAATCACAAATGTCCAATGCACAATCCTGAAGCCCTGAGCAGGCCAAAAGGAGATGAAGTTTGAACCAGAGGGAGGCATACCTGGAACTGCAAATGTCTTCCCTCCCATCAGCAGGTGTCCCAGAGAAAGGAGCAGTGCACGACCACCAAGTGCTTTGGTGGTCTGAAAGAGGATGGGCGTAATGGTTCAGGAGATGAGAACATGGAACGACTGAAGGGAAAGAAGTGTTGGAGGAAGAAAAGAGTAGGCATAGAGGCCAGGAAAAAAAGGTGAGAAATGGAGAAAGGAGAAGGTAAAGAGGAGAAAGAAAAAAAAAAAAAAGAAAGAAAAAAAAAGGCTAAAACAATAATGTTCTTAAAGGGGAAGGATATTTTCTCCTGAATAATGCCAGATCTGACAAAAGTACTATGTCAACAGCAAAAAATTGGGCATCTTATATAACACTAACTTCCGTCACTGATTTTAGTACAAACAGTTCATGGGTGGACACTGCTGCAGAGGGACCATGACCCACTGCACCATTAGCACTGGATGTTCAAAGAAATTCTATGTTGGTCCTTCCAGACATCCTAAGACTATTTAAACACCATTACAGTTTAGTCTCAGGCAGATGCTTTGTGAATCTCAAGACCACAGCTGTGCTGTTTTCAAGCCCTTCTCTACAAACTCATGAACAAAAAAGAATGACCAAAAGACCTCCATGCTTCTGAATCCTGACTTTCTTTCATAGTGACTTGATTCCAAGACCTGGAGCTGTAAAGAACAACCCCAAACCCCTCAATGGTGGAAGAGAAGCAAAGAGCTGAATGTAACTGGGTAGAATTTGGTCCATCATCACCAAAAAAACATGCCAAACCTGGCTGATGGAAAGAAATGCATTAAGAGCAGCACAACTCAGCCGCTTCACAGCAAGGTGCTTCAGCAATGCTCTGTCCCAGGCAACACTCTCTCACAAGTTTCCTTGTGAGGTGAGCAGAGCCCTGGGGTTGTACAGCAGGAAAGCTGTGCCTAGACTGCCTTCAAGCTGCTCACAGTCAGGAGCTTGCACTGGTCTCACCAAGCTGACAGGTCTGACAGCTCAATTTTCAGGTTTCATGTTAATCAGAATGGGAATTCCTATTTAAAGCAAAGCAAACACAAAATTATGAAGTACCAACCTTTGATTCTGTGCACAGGCACTACTAAGCTATTAAACCATTAGTGTTTTTTTGCCAAAAGCAGCAGAAAAAACCCTGGAAATCTGACAAAGAGACATCAGCCCTATGCGTGCACAAATACATACATACACATATACAAAAAGCACATGCTGTTTCCCCTTCAGATTATCGCACAGCTGTGTAAATATTTCATACCCACTAGCTTCCAAACCAGTTGTCTTCCTTCATGACTTTTCTTCCTGCCAAATCTGCTTCTACCACTTCACCTTAAATATGCTGCCCCATCCCAATAGCACAATGCAGGCAGCCTGGAGCACCTCGTGGAGAGATTATAGAGGGTGAAGTATACTGATTAGCTGGACTCTAAAAAGACACAAAACCAGTCAGCTGTAGCTTCTTTGGGAGTTCCTGTTAAGAATCTCTGCAGGATTAATGCAAGATGACGTCATCTCATTCTTTATCACAGAAAAGGGGCTACCCCACAAAGTGCTAGTCTGAAACTTGCACCAGCGGCAAGGTGAGGAACTACGTTACCTTTGACTAGTTCCATCTAAAGGAAAAAATAAAGCCTTCTCTAAATGCAATGACTCATGGAATGAGAGAAGGGAACAGAAGAATTCCCAACAAAGTGAAGTGCCCCATACTGAATACATAGTAAAACACTCCTTCCTCTGCAAATCTGACATCTGTAAGGTTTAAACCAATTTGACAAGTCAAAAATCCAGGTGCAAAAATCACATAGGAACGTCCCTGTCCAGGCTCTGGAACAAGGCAATGGCAAAGCACTGCCTGGCATCTGACTGCTCTCTGTCACACTCTGATGCAAGAAAGCCTGCTAGAAAAGATAGATAGCACATTTTAAGTTCAACAAATAGCAAAGCAAGATGGGCTATGGCTCCCAAGGATGGTGTGCAAGTACTAATCCAAACAGTGTCCTCCAAAAACCATATTTGCCATCAACCATCTTTACTACCTTCTGTTCTGACAACTGTGACCAGCACAGACCGGTCTTCCAGATAGCTCTGTTGTAAAGCAGAGCCGTGAAGAGGAGCCAGAGAGCAAAAGGTCCTCAATGACTCTGGACGTCAACTCCAAAGTTGGCTTCTCCCTTCTACAGACAGCTTGCAAAGAGCTGTTTGACTTTAAACAGACTCGGTTCCCCTCGTAGAAAGCGCAGCAGTGCAAAAGCGGCAAGCTGCTTCCCAGAGTGCTCCGTGGGCCTGTCTGCATTCACATCTGTACCCAAGGCAGCTGATAGAGATGCTGCCCTGCACTGCACACCCTGCCTCCATCTATCAGCGAACCTGCCTGATAGCTGGGAGCCTTTTCCCTTAGCAAAGGCCAAGAACAGAAGCTTCATCCTAACTTTGTCCAAGCACCTCCACAAGGCAACAGTCATCTTATGGATGTGGAGCTGGATAAAGCTTGCTTTTGTTTACACGAGGCTTTCCTGGTTTACTCCATGACTTTTTAAACAGAGCCAAGTCTTGATGTGCCCCTCTCCGTGGTTCAGAGGAAGCCAGAGGACATGCCGCCATCCCCACATCCAAGCTGAAACACAGCCAGGCAGGAGTAGGGCCCCAGACAGACTGCACAACACACGGACACCCTTGAGGGAAGGCAGAGGACACCTGCATCCTGGGGATCAAATTGCTTGATGGAGCCTGCCTCTTCCACATAGTCACCCACCCATGGCATCTCAGAGTTAAGAGCCCCAAACCAAGTCTCCACCATTCTCTCCTGAACATTAAGTGGGGGAGGGGGGGGGGGGGGCGGGGCATGTGCTGCCATGCTCATGTGCAGCTCTTCATCATGAAGGGGCTGGCAAGCAGTGGCACAAGAAGCCAGGTTTTTATGCCCTTAAGCAGTACAGAGGTCTCAAGGAAGCCAGGCCTGAGATTTTTCTCCCCATCAGCATTGGCACAGGGAGCGACGTCGGCACACTCACAGCAGAGCGTGCTCTCTGCAGTGACTTCTCTCCAGACAAGTACCAGCAGTTACCTTATTATAGGGGCATCTCTCTCTGCTAAAGGCCTTTTCCGCATGTGCCATTGGACATGGGTACTTCTGACTGTGCTGTGTCCCAAAGGCAGGGGTCAGCAGCAGGCTTCCAAGAAGAGACTGGTATCTGTACATACCTCACAGCTTTCATCAGAAATCAGGCTTGTTTCAGTGTTCCTGAGAAGTGGGAGGTTCCCAGCCCTGGAGGAACACTCTTTCTTGAGGGAGAAGCACATGATCCAGTACAAGCTATCCCACACTGGCATGAAGGCAGGGTTTGCACATTCACCCAAGGGTGAGTGGCTAGTAGACCTCAAACTCCTGCTCTTGTGCATGCCAAAGCCCATGCCATCCCTCACCAGAAGACACAGTGATATGCCGAAGAGCTGAACCGCAGGAAGCCCCAACATGGGGTGTACAAGGACTCTCCCACGAGTGTCATCAACAAACTGGGATTCCCACATCAAGAGGAATAGATTCACCAGGCATAGATTAATACACACAAAGGCTGGGATGTAACAGAGGCAGAGACTGCAGTTGCTAAAACAAGAGTTGGGAAGAAGTCACACACTGGCCCTCACATGCTCAGGCTACTCATGCCCCCTGCAAATGAGCAAGGTAGAGGATTTTCCCAGCTGGCCCCTCCTGGTCCCAAGCTCTAACCATCACATCCAACACAAAGACCGGCCTTTTCACAGCTTCACTGGTTTATCAGCCTTGGCTATTAATTTCCTGCTGACAAGTAAACAGATCCAGTTGGCAGTGTTTCCAGTTGACTGTTCTTCCTCCATTAGTGACAAGACCATTTTGACAAACTGTTTTAACAAAAGTTACCAGTTTGAGCAAAGCAGCCACCAGACTGTAGCCTCAGTTGAAAGCCCACAAAAGAGCAGGATTGGGCAGTTTGCTCTGTGTGGAGAGAAGCCAGCTTGGGGACAGCATCCAAATTAAAAAGGCATTAGCTGCAGCAAAGACAAGCCTACAAGTACGTGGGATCTGCCATGGCTTCTGATCTCATGGAAAACAGGACAATCTGTGTGAAATGTGTTCACTTGATTCGTGTCAATATAGAACAATGCTAGGACCGCATGATGAAATGTAACCTTCTGTCTTACATACCCTTGTATAACCACATGCTTAAGAAAAATGGAGTGATCAATGTGTATAGCTCCTGTATCTTGCAAAGAACACCTGGCTACATACCTAGTTCCTGTATCTTACAAAGGACATCTGGTTACACACCCTGACATGCAGGCTGAGCTGCTAACCGCATGGTGTTAGGTAAGAGAAGTTTACAGGGCGCATGCGTAAAATCTAGGGTCATCCTAAGGGTGAGCCGAGGAAGACTGCTGACTTCATCCACCGACCACCAGATACCCTCGGAGACAGAAAGAGCATGCGCCACGAAGTACACGCCTATTCCAAGGATCCATTTACATAAACCAACCCTTTCTTAGAAATAGCTATGAATATGTATTAGTTTAGGAAATACAAACCAAAAATAAATTTTGTACAGAGCGCGTCTTGATGGAGTGGAGACTCCCGGTGCACCCAACGCTGTTTGCTTGCCTCCATTTGCTTAATAAATTGCAAACTTTGATTGTAATCCTGTTTTGGGACTAAGTTATTTATACAATCGGTAAAAGGATGTCAGCTTCACTGTAGATCACCTGTGGCTGGCTGACTGCAGCAAGGTTCCTGCCTCCTGCATACGGCAGTGTCACTGTGTTGAAAGGAACTTGCATTTACCTAAGCACCCAAATTTAGACTGGATCAAGAGGGGATTTTGTAAGCTGAGCTTCAACAGAGCCTTCCACTCTCGGAAAACAATTTTTCTGCTCCTCAGGCCAGGGCAGTCTTTAGAAACCATGTCAAAGAAGGTGTTTATTGCTGCTGTTATGTTATTACAAAGCCATTCTGTCAGACACCCTCAGCTAAACATGGGACCAAGTAATCAGAAATTGTTGTATTTGTCTCTACCTCAGAGACATAACAGCAACCCCCAAAGCAACTTTCTTCTAAGAGACATACAGGCACTGACCCAAACCACCGTCAAGCAACTGAGTACAAATCAGCTGGAGAAATCACTCTCAGGTTTGCTGCACATCTGTACTGCTTTCCATTTTATTTCAAAGTACGAAAAAAGCATAAGCTATAAACCCCAAGACGCAGTTTCTAATGAGACTGAAAGCTGGCCAGAAAAGCTTTACCAAGGAAGAAAGGACGGGAAGAACAAAAGTTTTACACTGCAACAGGAGCTGCTGGAGTCTCCAGCTGGGAGGTCTAAGCCCTGAGAGTTGGTTAAAAACAGCCTAGATGGCACTAGGGATACTGGGACAAAACCAAACTGATGGAATCAACCAGAAAATCTGAGTGTTTCCTGCAACAGAAATATTTTTGAAAAGTGGAACTTCCTAGAGGAAGTGGTAGAAGCCTAACTGCTTCCATTATCTCAAATCAGATAAAGCCCTTGAATGTAAACAAAAAGGAACATTCCTGTATTTGGTGCCAGCTTACTTTGAAAGGGGAATTTTGACAGCCAAAAGTAATTATTTTTTTCCATATCCAGTTTTCATTAAAATCCTGGTAACTGTTACTAGCCCAGTATACCCCACCCCATAGGTATCTTTTAGTAATCCTCTCACACAGAAAAAACCCACCACATTTTCTCCACACTGTAAAGAGTCACATGCTGTGTAATACACAAGCTAGGGGGCAACGGGCAGGAATACTTACCCATGACTCCTTGACTGTTGAAGAGTATCCAGAAGACAGAAAACTTAGACAATGCGGACAGACTGCTGCACATATGTGAATTCAATCCATTACAGGGGTATAGACCTTTGCATCACCTGAAACTTCGGTGCTATGGACAGTGGACCCATCACCCTCGTTCAATGAGGGGGATGAACCTGCTCCAGGTAAGTCAGGCCGAGGTGGCAGAGCAGTAATGCCCCTGCCTCATTTATAGTAGGTAGGATTTTAATGAAGAACTGTGCGATTAAAGCCTTTTGTGTCACCACATGCAAGGTGCATATCAGGTCACAACTTGGCATACAACCAGGCATCTTCACCTTGCTCCAAACCAGAGGCTCAGCAAATTCAGCCCTGTCAAATACCAGATGGAGCGCAAGGAATTACAGAAACCAAAAGGACGTCCCCAAACATGCCACCCTGAAGAAGCAGCTACCTGCTCTCTTGCATGTACTCAGCAAGGCGCGTAAAGCACACCGTGAACAGCTAGTTGCTTGCCTTGTGCTCTTCTTTTTGCCCAGAATCTCACTTGACCAGGATAGGTTTGGAGAAGTGCTGAACACCCACAGCTGCCCCCAGGACCAGCATAAACACGTAAGTACCATAATAACGTTGAATCACAAACCAAGCCTGACACGTTACCAATGGGACAGAGACAGCAGGATACTTCTTGGCCACACCACAGAAAATTGGAAGAACACCCAGAGAAACTCTGTGTTTGTACTTTTCTTTATACTCTTCTCCCTGCATCTGCTATCAGCTACTGTGGCAGAGAGGAGACAGAGACTGACAGCTTCCTGGACAATACCGCTTACTTGACATGGTGAAGGAGGTACCATTCTCCAGACTGCATACTCCCATGCTACGTAAGACCATCGCAACATGCCAATCAAGGAAAGTCTGGTGTCCAGGCCAAGGGAGAAAGAGAAACACACACAGTGCACATAACCATGACACAACTGTTCCTTGCAGCACATAGGGAAGAAAGCTCTTGTGAGCTGGGAAGGGGAACTGGCTTATGCTACAGAAAGCTCAACTCCACTTCCTAATTCTCTTCAGCTCTGCAGAACAGCTGTTGCCTTTTGGCAATTGCTGTCTGCAACACCAGACACCCAGCTCCACACCATCTGAGTGGCCGGCAGACACTGGAACATGCCCAAGCAGACAGGCAAGAAACAACAAAAGAGCTTCACTTAACCATCAGGGCTTTGTGACAACTGCCGCCTATGCTCACCCCCACCCCCCCCAAATGCAAGATGTCCCACTTCCTGCCCCAAGCCCCTTGCATTCCCTCGGAAAAGCCTGGCCTCCTGTTCACTCACTTCTGGGAGCAGTGATGGCAGTTGGTGGAGCTGGGGGTGGAGCTGAGGTTGTTCAGCAGGTACAAAGTGCTTCTTGTTCCCTCAACAGGGCTGAGCTGCTGCTGCTGCTGCTTTTAACCCTCCTGGAGTCCCTGGGAGAAGGGGCAGGGGCAGTTCAGGAACGTGACTGTGTTCAGTTTGCAGTTTCTTAGCAGGGCCACAGCTTGCCTCTGATGCCCAGCCATGAACAGCACATAAGAGACTGAACCCAAAAGCCAAGAGTAAAGACCTTTACAAACTGGCATAGACTGTCTGCCCCAGCACCTCCTCCCACAGTAGCAGCACCCTGTATTACCACCACCACCCCCTGTGCTGGTCACTGGCTGGTGGTCCCTTTCCTTTAGCTGCCCACACCTCTCCCCTCAACACATTGCACTCAAAAAGTGCCCTGCGAGCACCACTCCAGGGCCCCAACACCAGACATGCCACAGGCTTGCTGCTGCCTGGATGTACACAGTATCTCACGCAAAACACTTTACTCCTGCAAAAGCAGGATCACACTGAGGCAAATCTCCCCAGCTGGGTGCTAAACAGAGCAACTTTCAACTCCTCCCCAGTAAATAATCTTCAGGAGGGCAGTGGCAGAAGCCAGAAGGCTGGGGCTGAGAGCACATTGCTCTGCCTGATGAGCTATGGCCCACCAGGCCATCTTGCTCACACCACACACAAGGATGCTGTGCTCCCTCAGCCTTCCTCATTTTGCAACCCCCACCAAAATGAAATCACACCTTATATAAAGATCTCAACATTGTTTATGAAAGTATTTCACACTAGTTTACTAATGCTTCATTCCATTTCCGTGTGCCCTATATCTGGTCACCAGAGAGATCAGCATCTCCCCCTCCACTGCTCTCCTTGATGAAGTCGTAGACCACAATAAAGTCCCCTCTCAGCCTTTTCTTCTTCAAGCTGAAGAAACCAAGCGATCCCAGCCACTCCTCCTAAGTCTTATGGACATTCAGAAGCCGGTTCAGCACTGCATGCTGCACTGTCTTTAGTGTTACGCTATGTGTAGCAGCCTGAGAGCAAGTGTGGGCCAATGTACCCCATGGCTGCTAGGCACAGCTTCCCAGGCTCAGCGCGAGCAGCCAACCTAACCCTTCAGCTAGCAAAGTTTGGACATCTCTGTTTCAATGCAAAGAGCCTCACTGCGTACAACAGGAAGACATAAGAGGGACCCTTACTCCTGTGCAAGTAAATACTATGTTCAGCATTATGAAATAATCCAGCTGAGGAGGAAGGAGGCAACAGGTAACTGCATCAGTTATGTTAAAGAAAACAAAGACAATCCTTCAATATTCTTGTCAAGACAGCTGGTTTCAGAAACTGCTGATCTTGGTTGTGGTTCAAGAGCTAAAACCACAGACCAACAATGATGGGAAGAAGTAAGAAAACATTAAAAACTGATAAAGGAAATCTCTTGCAAAACTGTAAGCATCAGTCTGTGGCTTTGCCTTTCAGCGTACTTGACATAAACTGCTTAATGCCTTTCAGAACAGGATTATAAATGTAAATGGAAAATAACATCTGGTGCTACTGGCGAGGCTAGAAATGAAGCACTTGATCTCCTGCCAGAGGATATGAGCTAGTACCCATCTAGGAGAGACAAAAAGTTCACACCTGACCAGGGACACCCACCTTCCTGACTGTGAAGCAGCCTGCAGTGGCCACTTGCAGGCCAAAATACAAGTGTGGCAGCTGGCTTGCACCTTGGTCCAGCGCAACCCCTACACGGCTGCAGGGCGTTCTGTGCTCCTGGGTAACACACTATAGCCCAAGATCACCCCTTCACCTGCAAGACAGTCCCAACCACCAGCAGGTTCTGTAGCAGATAATAATGGCATAAACCTGTTGACAGGGAACACCCGTCCAAATGCCTTTTAATTGGCAGTTCATCAATGCCTCAAAGCCAGGGTGCATACATCCTTGTTCTACTACTTAGGAGCAGAGCTGTAAGGAGAGAGTTTCAAGAGTTTTGTATGCCAACCTAAGGGCCATGCTTCGGGGTACTTTACCTCCTGCTATTCAAACACAATGTCACCACTCCTCAACCCTGGGGAATCTGAACCTCACTGCAGTTTGCTTACCCACTTCTTCCAGGTCCCAAAAGAGATGCAGATTCCCTGAAGGCAGGCCACTGCTCCCTGCTTACTGACATGAAAATCTTTTAGCTGGTGTCTGATCCAGAACCATTCAATTCATGTACCAAGGCTATTTCTTATTACCAAGGTCACTTTATCACCAAGGCTACTTTATTACCTTTGACAAAGACCGTGGCTACAGGCTTTAAAACAATCGGACAACTCGCATGCCATTGTCTCCAGCATTCTTTTTGGACCCGATGTATATTCTAGCAGAGCATTGTGGACTTCTGACTGTTCCCAATTCAGCTACAGCAAATTCCATTCACCTAAGAGCCTTCTAGCTATGATGAAGCATTCAGTAAGTGCTGCAGCTATTTTACTGATCTTCAGCAGCTGCTTTGCTGGCTACTGTCACCACCCCAGAGATGATTCTTACTAAATAAATCCTCTCCATGATGCAGGAGTCAAGATGCACCTGCTTATGGCAGGCACTTGGTTTTAGAAGCCTGCCATAAAAACTCTCCTATAGGTGCCCAAGTGGGAATAGCAGCGCTTGGTGATTGCTTCATCCCAGGCGGCCCACATCTCCCCTCCCTCCAGCTCATTTCTCTTCAAGTGCTGCACCAAAGCTCCAAAACCGAGGCTGGCCTGATCTCCAGGAACTTGTTCCTCCAGGGTAAACCCTGAGCAGCTCATCTCACCTCTGGAAACAAAACCATAAGCACAGTTTCACTGCAAAGGGAACCCGAACAGGCGGCCACCAGCATCACCACAACTTGCTCTGCAGCCCAAGCGCTGGCCAGCCCAGGAGGGGATACCAATACCTTTGAGAAAGAATAGCCAGAGCAATCAGGACCCCACCGTGAACCTTGGGACATCCTGCAATCAACTCATTCCCACACTGCTCTTGTCCTTCAGGGCAGGAATCATTAACACAACAAATAAATCATTCAGGGCAACAACACATAACCAACCACCTTCAGCAATTAATTCTTACAGACAGCCTCGCCCTTTGCACTTCCCACATATAGGAAAAATCCAGTCTTGTTTAAAACCTGTTTCTGCAGGAAGTTGGTTAAAGGATCATATTTAAGCACAATACCTCTCAAGAAACACCTTGCATGTCTAATCACCAGGTTCTGTAATGACGGATCTCCAGTTTCAATCCACATAAATGCTTTACTTCCTCATGCATACTGGTCTGTGAGATCCTTAGACAAAGGCAAAACCATAATTCTCCTCTAGTCGCTGTAGGTTTGAACTGCTTTTCACATGCAGGTTTGTTTCTGCAGGGTCAGTAATAATGATCTGTAGTTTGAGACCTAATGTGAGCATCCTCCACCCCAATTCAGTCTAGATTGTGTCCCTCCAACCAGCTGTCCAGCCCCACTCAAGACTTTAAAAGCATCAGCACTAGACCTGAGACAACTCATAGGTGATCGCAAACAGCACCCGGCACCATGGCCCACTGCGAGACTGCTGGTCAGAAAATCTTCATAGTTGCACCTGGTACCTTCTGTAAGCTGATGAAAGCAGGGCTAAAATTTAAAGCCTTGAGAAAGGCCTGGCTCTTTCCTGGCAAAAGCAAGTGCAGATCCTAAAGAGCTCTTTGAGCAAACAGGTGACTTCCCCTCCCCATTCTCTCTCTAATTATCTGAGAGTGGAGTTTATTGGCACCTGAGATCCCTTGCAAAAAGATACGGCCAGCCTCAGGTTTGGGGAACAAGCATCCACTATGCTGCTAGGATACTGTGTTATTGTTACAGGACTGTCTCAACAAAACATTGAGCAGCAAGGATTCCATCTGGATTAAGGAGAACAACTCAGCTCTCACACAAGGAGTGGGAAGGGTTTCTCAAAGTTTTACCTCGTGATCAGGGATCTCAGAGGACAGCGTTCTCCCAAGGATGACCCCAGTCAAGTATGTCCAGCAGCGAGCTGTGTTGGCAAGGTTGTAGCCTCCTGTCACCAGCAAGAATTGTGATTTTGGAGGAGGAAAAGTGGGGAAGGGGAAGAGAGGAAGAGATTTTAGTGGAAGGAACAAACTGCAGGTGCAACACATACAGTTTACGTGAATTCAGTTTACTTCATCCACTCAAGCTGTGCCCAAAATCTGCATTTTGCACCTACTAGTTCAGGAGGTCAGGTCTGCAAGGGCAGACCTCCCAAACTGAACCCCAGTCATACTCAGCGTGGCACAGGCCAGGCTCTTCCAGCCACCATCTCAGACCCAGCATGAGCTGCCGGCCCCATGTGCTTGCCTCTCCCCAGGTAACAAGGAGAGAAGAGCAAGGGCAGCTGCAGAGATGGGGGATTCCTGCTTTTTAATGCCACCTTTGACCCACAAAGGATAATGCACATGCCCAGCCATTTGCTGGTGAGCTCTTCAGCACTGTCATGTTTGAGAGGACAAATGTGAAGCTCATTAGTACAACTTGCAACTGCTTTACAAGTTAATGAGGTTTCAGCCAGTGTGGTAATGGTCACCTCCATGGTAACAGTACACAAGCCCACAAGAAGAAACCTTAGCTGAAAGCAATCCTGCAAGAGATTCAGAATAAGATTTTTTTCCAGCAAGGATGACTAAAATAGTAAAGAGAGAAAGCCACATTTAAAAAGAGAGGGAAACCATATTTTTCACCATTCCCTCCCCTTCAGGTTGGGCTGGTTTGGAGGGTTTTTGTGGGGTCCCCCCGCCAAAGTATTGGCTCCTCCCCCAATTTCCACTTCAACAAACTGCAGTGGTGGGAGACTCCTTCGATGTTTTCATGAGTGACAAATAGCTGTTCCCCATTTTTTTAACAAGGGTTTTGGGGTTTCTTTTTTCCTGACAGGTGCCACCTCCAGCATACCCAGACATGCCACAGCAGGATTGAACACTCTTAACCTTTTCAAAACAAAGTGCATTAGGCACACTAAATTTTAGGCTTAACATGCTATACCTGATCTCCCCCGTCTCAAAAAGGACAACAGCTAGAGCCAACACAGCTCAGGGACAGAACTGGGGGCTCTCCCTGGCACACAGTGGCTCTTGTTGATCTGAAATGTTCTGTTGCAGAAAGTCTTGTCTGTCCTGTGCTCTCCCTCCTGGACAAGCACCTGGTTATGCAACATGGCAGAGCTGTGTCAACCTTAGCTTTCACGGGATATCACAGCCCTGCTGCACTATGCAGGCAGCCATTCCTTTTCCCAAGCCTCTGCTTGAATCCAGATGAAATCATTCATTGCCTGATGCCCGAGGTAGGTTTGGGAACACAGTGCTCATTTTTAAAGAGAAATGCAGAAGGGCTGTTCAGCAGAGATGGGAATTAACATTAGGGTTAACACTGCCCGGCAGTCACTCTGCCAAACTCCAGTCAGTGCCAAGCCCAAGGGTACACACTTGAGGAAGGGTCACAGGACGACAAATCCATTTCCTTGTGAACAGCAGGATGTGCATGCACTCACCTCCTCCCAGGATGAGAGTTGCTAGCTGCCACTGCAGGACATACTTCAGGCACTTGCTCACTCCCTCGGGTGTCATGTTGAAAGAGCACATGGGATCTCCAGCGATGGTGTCTGCCCCGAGCTGCAGCACAACTGCATCTGGGTTGAACGCAGCATACACCTCCTTCAGCACGCTGTGGAGAGGAGAGATAGCGCTGGTCACCGCTGGTAGCATGGTCTTAGTTCTTCAGATCCACTGATGCCTTTCAAGGTTTCCACATTCTCTGCTCCCACTACCCTCATACCACTTACGCTCCCCTCCTTGCTCCCACTTAGTCTTCTGCCTCTGCTACTCTCCTGCAGTAAGTTTCACTCTCAAAGTGCTCATCACAAGGCTGATGAAAGCAAAAGCATCACAGAGAACATGGGGGAGGGGGATCCAGTCCTGATCAGCTTAGTGGTAGAACCAAACCACACATTTACATTGGCCGCACTGAGCAGAAGGGCTACAAGCCAATACAGAGGCTTTTTTCCCCTGTAAAATTCATGGTGAAGAACACAGTCTGGAAAAAAACCAAAAACAAAACACAATCCCTAACTCTCAGACAACTCTCACCAGGACAGGACAGAACAAAGAGAGCAAGGCTGTCTAGGTTCTCATTCTCCTCTCTCCTGTATGGCTCCTGAAGCAGGAATACCTTTCCCCCGGCTCTAGCAGATGCTAGGGTGCAGCAGAGCCAGTGATCTGGAGATAATTAGAACTATTCTCCCTTGCAGAAGGCAATCAGGCATGTCAGACATTTGACTTTGCTCCAGGAGATTTTTAATATTATAAACACCACAAAGAGAATAATCCTGTTCTCAGCACTGTGCTCCAAAGCCCCAAATACAGGGCAAATAATGGAGAAAAGCATGTTCCTTTCACAATAGTGTTTTTACTCTGCTCAAGTAGAAACAGATGTGATCCCTGAGATAAATGCTTTTGCCTTGGTTAAGAAAATCCAAGCACTGCCAGTTCTTATTTGATAGGCAGTTAGAAACCACTGCAGTGCCAAATGAGAGCTGCTTCCCTGTGACAAAGAGGTTGCATTTACCAGCAGTCACCCCAAGAAACTTAGCCAGTCACTGCACCCAGACAAAGAACCCCACTGAGCTTCGTGCAGTCTGCCAAGGCAGATGCCTGCAGGGCTGAGGCCATCAGCTCTACAAGCACCACAGATTTACTACTGAAACACTGGCGCACACTGGGGAAAAAATCAACACACCCCCACCTGAGACCAACCATGGGAGCCTGGGGGGAAACAGGATTTCCATTTCCCCTCGGGTATGGCAGCACTGCCTGAACACCCCAGGTACCCAGCAGGGCCAGGCAGCCAACAGCTACTCACATCACTCATGTTTTGACAGCTACCAGGCTGTTGTCCACACAGTCCCAACAAACTAAGCAAACTGAGGCAGATGGTGAAAATCAGAGTGCCAAGGAAAGAGCAGTCAAACTGGCCTAAGCTTCCTTCTTGAAGTGGACTTGCAGGCAGCCTCTCTTTGGCAGATGTCAAGGACAGGATGGATGACAGGGGCTTCTACCTCTGCCCAAGGCCTATGTTGTACCACCCTTCCCTGGAGCAAGGAGGACCGAACCAGCCTTCTTCAAACACTGTTTGGCTCCTTGACACTGTCTGCTGCCGGTGAGGGCTTTCACTGCCGGCACTCAGACCTCTCTGCAAGCACATCTAGCTCCTGTGAGCTGTCTCTGGGTCTCTCTTCCCCCACCT
This sequence comes from Falco rusticolus, assembly GCF_015220075.1. Lineage (NCBI taxonomy): Eukaryota > Metazoa > Chordata > Aves > Falconiformes > Falconidae > Falco > Falco rusticolus. The sequence continues at coordinate 712,596 of NC_051200.1, read as the reverse complement.
CCCTCAGACACACTTCTCTACTTTTGCTAGGCAGGCAGCTGACATTAGCCAGTTCCACCAGCTCACTTTTTCTCTAGGAGGCTTCACACTCCTCAGGGATCCATCATAAACAGGCAGATGCATATGAAATAACAGAGAGAGAGGAAAGTTTATCTATCATTAGCCAAGACTGGGAGTCCCCTGCCCCCTCACCAATCTCAATCTGCAAAAACGGCCACTTCACCAAAATGCAGTCACTCTCATGATTCCTTCTATTATGTCCCCTGTGAAACTCACTTCAGGCCAAGGTTTCCTACTGTTTCTTAGCAAGGTCTCCCAGCAAGCACTGAGAAAAGTCTTTTGGCTCATCCCTGCAGGTTTTTGCTTGGTTGCATGAGGAGTTTTAAACAAATTTTACTCACTCCCAGGGCTTTTCATTTTCAAAGCATGCTGCAGACATTACCCAAATGATAAACATCTCCTTGATGTGACAGCATTTGTCTGTAGCTGCTCGCATCTCCCTTCTTGCTGCACACTGTGCTCAGCACTTTTCCCTGGGTTAAAACCTGGGACCTTTCAAAAGAAAGCAGGGGTCTGGAATTTCAGCCCAAGTTTCAGAATTTCTTCCCAAATCATTAAAAACTCAGAACATGAAATTTCTGCAAAGTCTGTGGGACTATGGATGTATTGTTAACTTTTAGAGTCTGGAAGAACATTGCAGATTTGTTCTCTGCTGCACAATGAAAAGCAGCCAATGAAGTCCAGATGGTGGGCTAGGTCTCCCACACCCACTGCCCACCCCATACTGTATTCAACCCTTACAGCAACAGGATGTGAAAGACCAGTCCCTTCCAAGAAGATCCCAAATCCAGCTGTCAATCACATCCCTAATCTCCAGAGCTTCCCAACAACACAGTCTCTCCGAGGTCTGTACAGTTCAGTGCCTACACCCAAGGACCAGATTCACAACCAGCCTCACATATTGCAGGACTTCCAGGACACAGGGTGATTTTCACGCCACGTACACCCAGCACCTAGAGGGAGCAGGCACACTCCCCAGAGGTCTCCATTTATACCTGCATGACATGAAAAAGTCCTGCTAGATGCTGACAGTCACACAGGAATAGCTTTTTATCACACACTCCATTTTTTGGATCTTATTTTCCCCCACCGTTGTCTGCTTTAGCCTGACAGTTCACTGGGAAGAGGCCGCTCACCTCTCTGCTGGCCTCCCCAACACTGAAACAGGGGAAAAGATACATCAGTAGACACCTTCAACCCATCATAGCTAGGAACAGGCAAAGCTGGATGCACTGTGAAAGCAATACTGCAGCCTCCCAGAAAATAGCAGTCTCTGTTTTTAGTCTTATTCTTGCAAGTGGGAAACTTTTGCTTAAAAAAAAATATCCTAGCCTCGGTTTTCTCATCTGGTGCTTGTCTAAGGGCTTCACAAGACGCACGAAAAGACAGAGAGCTGACCATCAGGAGGCTGAAATTGGACCTACAGAGCCATGCTGGGACCCTGCAGGTGCCCACATACCGACAGAGGTTGAAAACCCTCACTTAGAAGGATTTAAAAAAAACAATTAAAAAGCCACACAAAATATTCTTCATCTTGCAAAAAGCCTGCAGAATAGGAAAAAGCAGATCAGATCAGAGGAGGGGGAACTGGCCTCACTGCTCCCGTACTGTGCCCTGAGAACAGTCAGCCTCACTCTGCCTGTGCCACTATGGGGAGAGGCATGACAAGACACCAGCCTGTGGTCCCACCAGAAGGCAGTATCACACATGCTACATCACACCTATGGCAGCTGAGGCCAAAGGAATTGAAACAGCTGGCTGCTGGGATGCAACGCATCCACCACAGTCATCCTGTTTTCCTTTACTAAGACATTGTAAATAGAAAAACTATCTTTCTAAATAGCAGACAAGCCTTTGGTGCCACAAAGGTCCCACATGCTTTCCTTGTAAATGACCCATGTTACTAACTGGGTTTTCCACCAACGTTATGGACACATCACAACTTCCACCTGAGCAGATCTTCGTCACACAGTCCAGCCTCACCAGCTAAAGCACAGTTTTGCTAGATCCATGCCTACACACTAACACAGCTCCCCTGCATCACTTATAATGACAGGTCACACAGCATTCAGATTTTGGTGTGTATTTGTCTGGGGGTTTTGTTTGTTTTTTTTTAAAAAAACAAACATTCTGGACAATACTAGAGAACTAATCAGCTATTTGTCATCTCTTTCAGCTATAATTGTGAGTTTATCAAGGAAAACACTACAGCCATTTAAAACAACTCAGATTTCTCTTTGTGTTTGGAGCAAAGATAACGCTTTTGAACGTCTCTGGACTATTTCTAAGTTTACTTTTCTGCACTTGCAAAGTTTCTCACATATTGCTTTTTTTTTTAAAAAAAAGTCTTCAAAAGGTTAATAATATTACCGACATCTTTTCATAACAAATTTCCTTCATTAATTTGGGCAGTTTTGGAAGGTGATCAAGGAAATCGGCTATTCCGGATGCTTACAATTAGCCAGACCCATCACAGCTTCCTCTTTTGATGGAGACACTATGTGAGCAGGTAGGCTCCCAGAGGGCTCTTAGTGGGAACATGCCTTGGGACACACCTCTGCACGAGCAGAGCATACCACAGAAACTCAGCATCCAGCTTTGGTGTTGTCTCTCTCATGGCATCTCAAACTTTTCATCCCTGGTTGCCTCTGTCTTCAAAATTTTAAAGATATCAGACTTCCCAGAAAATACATAATGTCACATTTTGGCCCCCCTTCCACACAGTAGCTATTAGTAACAACGTATTGCAGCAGTACGTTTGGAACAATTGGAACCTACATTGTTCAGCTTCCAGAAACAACAGGCAATTATCCATGTGCCACACCACCTCAAAAGCAGGATAGTTTATCTACTAGAACAAAAGCAATCAAACGTAAGTCCTGTAACTTACAGAGATGTAAGTTCAAAGTGCACATGCTCTGAGACTCCAAGTACAAACTTCCTACCCACCTATTTATATCGCTCTGCTACAGCAGAGCAGCCTCCACCGAGACAGGGGAGGCAGTTGCCCCCCAATGCCAAGGGAGGTGCGACTGTTTTGAAGTGTCTCCCGGGCTTTTTGCTTGGGAATGCTTGATCTGGCACCACCTCAACAAGGGGCAGAGAGCTGCCTGGGAGCAGGTCTCCTCTCACCATGAACATGGTGACACAGCAGAAGAATTTGAGGAAATGCTCTGCACAGGGTGTAGCCTGTCTGCAGAAACCCAGGTCAGAGGCAGTCACACACTCCAGTCTCACCATGGGTTTGGGAGGCTCAGGCAGTCATCCTCAGACATTAGCTGGACGAGACACCCACAGTCATGCACACGACTGTCTCCCAATCAGGACAGAACTTTCCGTCTTTGCCCATGAGATGTCAAAATTTCTTTGTAGATGCTTTGGTTATGTACAGCTTGGAACCTATGGTAGGTTTTGGAGTCCTTCACCTGGGAATACATGGAGTGGGCTCCTGACTGGGCCCCTAATCCCTACTCAGCCCCTAAGGCTGCCATGCCTTTTGGAAACACGTCCCCTGGCAGGAGGAGGGATGCTTTACCACCAGCAGTGACACGCACCAAGAAGCTAGCAGGAGGCATGGCCACAGCATGACTGCCCTAACAGGCTACAAGTCTGGAAAGGTTTCAGCACTCAAGTGTTCAAGCTGAGAGATGGATGTGCTACCATGTCGTGCAGCCCTGCGCTGAGGCTCCTCTCTTGAAAACAACAAGCCCAGCAGCCCAGTTTTGACATGGGCAATGGCTTGTGAGGTCCACCACCAACTGAGTGATAGTGGAGCCTGCCAGGAGGCAGCTCAATCACTGGCAGATGTTCAGCCTTGCATTTCTCCAGCATAGACAAAAGGTGCTTGGAAAACACTTTTACCTCAGCCTCAAAGCATATCTTCCACAGATGGTCAGGGCTCAGAGCATTTATTTGAAATAAAAGCATCTAGTCCTAAGTCCACAGCTAAAAAAATACTTGTCCCTTCTCAGTCTCTCCTTAAACACAGAAGGCTGGTCCATGGCAAAGAGACCCTCCAGCCACCCGTAAACGCCTCTGTATGTTCAGTTTGCCCACGGATTTTGACAAGACCCCTAAGACCTCTTTAAGATCCATGTTTGTTGCAATCAAAAACTGTAACAGGGGAAGGAGCAAGCCTTAAGGAAGGACTGTAATTAAAAGTAGTAAATAAACAAAATCTGCGCAGTCTCTGTTCTCTAAAAATCTCATCCAAGTAAACAGAGCAAGAGGGCTTACGTTTCACAGATCTGGTAATATTTCTCATCCTGAATGCCATCTTGAATAGGTACATTCACGCTGTAATAGCGACCTTTCCCCAGACCAACATCTGTCACATCACCTGTGCCTGAAAAACAGAAACACCCCATAGTTAATTACAAGGGAAAGGGAATCAGCAGCAAGAGAAATGTGTGGGATGTCTCAGATGACAGCAGAGCGCCAGGCACTCTGGCTTACTTATGGAGAAGTTCACTTATCACCACTGATAAAGGAGGGGTTGAACAGACCTGGTTCTTGTCCTCTGCCCAGTTCTGTCATGCAGCTTTCAAGGGCTGCAGGTGGCCACCCAGCAGTGGCTCTGTTCAGATCTTAGCCACAGCCAGAAAGGGGGAAAATGCAACCATGTTGTTCCTCCCGCTTTCCTCCTCCTGCGACAACAGGAGAGGCCCCAAGACGCCTCTGGTGGAGAGATGGGATGGGATTTGCCTGGGCTGGGGCCTCGTCAGTGATGTGTGAAATCAATTAGCACAAACCTCACAAGTTCAACTTGCCTGGGAAAAATCCTGGTGAAAACTTGTGGAGCGAAACAGTCATGACTTTTGAAGTAAAACTAAAGGCATCTTCAACACCTATCACAAAAGGGAAAAGAAAAAACTTTTCATACATTGTTCACATAAATGACAAAGTCTAAACACACAAATGAGTCACTCAAACACAGGGCAGCAAGCAGAGCAGGAACAGAATGAACAAAGCAGAAAACCAGATATGGCTCAATTAATCCATCCTTAATCAACAGAGACCTGAATTCACCTGCAGCAAAGGTCACACAGAATTTGGCAGGTCTCATGCCAATCAGTACTGAATGGATCTCACTACCTCAGGTCAACACCCACATTAGCAGCCCTCACCTGCACTGCTTGGCCTGCGAGGCTGGCTGAGGGACCTGAGCAGGGATGCCTTGGCCAGAGCTTGGCTCTGATTAGAACCAGAGTTATCGGGCTCTCTCATTTTTTCCCAGAGCTGCTGAGGTTCAACATGCCTTTTCTTTTCCTTAAAGTTGTATTAAAATAGTAGGGGTGAGGAGAGAAAAAGAAGTGACAGAAAACTTAAAAGAAACCAAATGTGAGGAGAAAACGGAGCAAAATGAAACACACCGTAAAATTTAGGAGAGCAGGAAATGTTAAATGGTGTTGAAATAATGTGCCTGAAGGAGAAAGCAGTTTCAGCAAGGCCAGCTCTGGCTTTAGTTTTATAGCATCAAGCCTTCTTTTAAAAGCACTGTTTACTACTAATTGCTTCCCTCTTGCACTAGTGGCATTAAACAATTAAAACCCTGTCAGCAGCTATTCTGCTGGGATGGGAAACAAGGGGCTAAGGGAAGTCTGTTGGAGAGCCACTGGCCAAGAGGATTACTGGAATGGGAACACACGGTTTGTTGTTTTAGGTACAAGACTGCTGTCTAGACCCTCGAGAGGTTTGATGAGCTGCACAGGGCAAACCCATAAAGCAGGACAAGGCAGAAACGGACTGAAGGAACCTGACTGCATGGAAAGGAGGCAAAGCCATGGCTGTTGCAGCAGGTAAAGCCCTACTGCCCTGACAGGCTTTGACTTCCCCCATTCCTCCGAGTCTGTACGGCTGTGCCATTTGCAGCCTGTGCTGGGCCTTACCATCCCCATGATGCAAATCCAAATCGATATAAAGGACACGGTCAAATTTCTGGCGTAGCCTCAGAATCCCCAAGACAGCATCATTCAGGTAACAGAAGCCAGAAGCTTCATCTCTGTGAAAACAACATCTGTGAGGATGAATATTGCCAACATAATTGCCACTGACCTCAGTGTTGTCATTTTTACTTTGCCAGTCTCCACCTCGCAGGGGCACAGAGGAGGATGAAGAGCCTTGGCCAAAGGCCCAGCAGCAACCAGGAGATGGGGCAGGAGCAGCTCAAAGCATGGCTGGGAAGCACAGAGAACATGATTGCTTGTGCCTATTGCTTCTCAACCCTGGGCTTGCTGCAGCTGGTAAAGCATCAGCTGCCTCTGCTGCAGAGAGGCCCTGACCCACGGGGGCTTGGCAGGGTACCGCTGACCATTTCACTGCCGCACAAATAAAATGTTAGCTTTCTGCACCTGAGACATTTTAAAGAAGTTCAGAGCCACTTGACCCAAAACCACTCTCTGCTGTACCTCCTCTCCCCCTGCAGCCAGAGGACAGGCCCCAGGACAGTCCTGCTTGGCCATCTTCCTGCAAATGACAGACAGGGACAGGCAGGCAGCCACTCCACAGCTGCTGTCCAGGTCACAGCTCCCAGGAAGGTCCTGACAGTGAAAGGCAGGTCTCAAGGCAGTCACAGCATTCTGCCACTCTGTTCCAAAGTCTTGGGGTATAAAGGTTAAGCCTCTACTCAAAGCACCACTCTCCCTTCCTCCCCATGAAAATGCAAAGAGGATGCCCCACATGCAAGCCCTCACAATACAACTCCTGGGCTCAGCCAGAAGAGAGCCCCAGCAGCTAAACAGAGGACAGATGTTGCATGGAAAGGTTGATCCCTGACATACATCAGGGGGCAGCTTCTGCACTGCTGGCATCAAAGGAACAAGAAAGTTTCTTAATCCCTGCTCCAGACTTGCTTCAATGTCAAGTTCCCATCACCACTTGGCACCAGCCCATATACACTCCTAGGTCAGCCCTGGACAGCAGATATAAACCAAAGCTTTATACTTTGCAACGGGAGCATCCAAACCCCTCTTCCCCAGGCTCAAACAACTCCAGGAACTAAGATGTGCCTCTTGGAAATGCTTCTTGACTTTCACCCACAGCACTTGGCTCATTTTCCCCAATACTTCTCTGCTCAGCCAACAGCTGGAAACAGCAAGGAACAAGCACAGCGTGGCAGAACTGCACTTGTCTCGTTCCCTGCAAATGTCACAGAGCACAGATGCTTCCCAGTGATTCTGTTCACTTACAGTGATGCTGAGAACTGCGATGTTAGCAGGTATGTTGGGAACCTTCCTTAACTGTGACTACACACCATAGTCCTCCCCCCCTTCCCAGTTTGGAAGGAAGCAAAGTGAACTATGCCATCTCACAGATACTCTCTCCATGCTGTAACACACGATCTCTTTCAAACTCAAGGCCAAGCAGAGCAGGACACCAGCTCAGAGGCTGACCAGCATCAGAGCTGCAGCTCCGGGCCAGCACTTGGGACTTCCGCCCCCTCCAGATCCACGCAGCAGAGCTCAGACTGTCACTGCTGGAAGGCTGGGCAGGGCTGGGTCAGGAAAGGCACCAGGTCAGCATCTCTCCCTCTGTTCCAAAGGCGTATCAGGGAACTGGGAGCTTCAAAAGCCCCAGGTGGCACTGGTTACCACTCTTACCTTTATGACCTTGGAAAGTAACTAAGCCACCAGACAGCAGGTCTTTTTTAACAAAACAATACATATTTTGCTAGGATGCAGGTCCTAGCACCAGGCACCTGCAGCTGGGTGTCAGTCTGGCTGGACCTTCACGCCAGACTGGCACCTACCACAGCTGCTGCCTACCCTGCAGCATCCCACGCCACCTCACTGGAGTGACTGGGAAAGCTCCTTTGGGATCAGTAAACATTAAACACATTTTTTAAACAAACTGTTTGCTTCCCAGAACAGTGCTAATAGCACAGCTCAGCAGCAGGAACACTGCTAAGATTTCTTCTGTTACAGGCATTTTGCAAACCATGTAATCAAAGACAAAAGAGAACAGAAGGTTTTTAAAAAGCCATCCCTCCTGTGAAGAGCAAGAGGGCTCAGCTCAGCCAGGCTAAACTCTCTCCTTTCTCAGCAAGCCATAGCTGAACCCACACTTGGCAAGTGCTGACAAGGAAAAGGGTCCTGATGAGACGTTTTCATTGCTGGCATTTGCACACCACTGTTACATCTCCAGAGTTTCTCTGCCAGGTCAGAAAAGTCACTGGAGCAAGAAGACAAACCTGTGCACTCAGGTACAAGTTGTGAGAGTTAGACATGTGATTCATGCTCATTTCTGGAGCTCCCCAGGGAAACAGAACAGCACTGCAAAGGCCAGTTAGCTGGGGGTGGGAGTGCTTTCCTGTCCGCAGTTGCAGGCAGGTCTCATGTTTTGGGAGATGGGAGACCCAAGTTAAAATAAAAAAATACATCCATGGAAATGGGGAAGCTATGGAAACAAATTATCTTGCCACTACAGAATCACAGGATTCAGGGGTGAAATTTTTACTACTTCTCTTGTTCTGGAAGATAGCTACTGACATTACAGTTCAGAGCAAAGAGCCACTCACAGAGCATGGAGAAAACCAGAGGTCAGTCCTGCACTGTTTCAAACAAAAAGTGCCACACAAAACAAATTGGACAACATTTTACCATGTTGCCATTCTCTTCTAAGCTGGGAGCCACACCAATCACTTGCCGCTCCACAGCCCTTCTCTATGGACTTTGCAAAATCAATTCTCACTTGAACTCCCCAAGATAACCAAGTATCAATGGATGGCAGGACACCTATGAACATGTCTGCCCTAGACCTGCCTCATAATCCATGACAGCAGCAGGACTGAGCAGTAACCAGCCTACTCTCAGGCCCCTGCCCTACACTCTGCTTCTTTCCTATCTGCCTCCTGCCTTCCCTCACCCCTCACTCTCTCTTCCAGCTGGATTGCTGCACCCTGAGGGTTCACAGGGAAGCTGGGAGCTAGGAGGCAGGGTTCAGACACCAGGTGAGAAAACACAAGGGAAGAGATTGTTTTCTTACTTCTTTGCATGATGCCACCCTCCAGGCCAGTTAATTGCTACCTTGCACTTGCCGTCCAGCAGGCATTGGGCTGCGGTGATGGTGGCTCCTCCCACAGCTGCTGCATACTCAAAGATCCCTTCAGTAGCTGGACAGTCATAACCTGCAGGTAAGAGTTGGTGTGTCAGATAGAACAGACCTTTTCCTCTGGGGACAGCACATTCTCTTTGTCTTGAGCTATATCTCTTTGACCACTGCTATAACTTTCTGATTCAGGCACAATAAAAAAGCTGCAGCATAAAACCGTCAGAACAGGCACCAGATCTGGACTCGCACAGCAGATTCAGGGGGTGAAACTAGGACAAAAAGTTGTATTTGGTTTGTGTGGCAAACGAAGGGGGCACAGGGGTGGCTTCAGTGAGAAGACACCAGGAGCTGCCCCCATGTCAGACACACAGCTCTAAGACAGACTCGCCACTGGCCAAGGCTGAGCCCACCAGCAATGCCAGTGGCACCTCTGGGATAACACTGAAGAAAGGATAAAAAAACCTGCAGAGCAGAAGTGAGAATATATGAAACAACTCTGCAGACACCAATGTCAGGGCAGAAGGAGAGGGAAGAGGTGCTTTGAGCACTGAAGCAGTGATTCTCCAGCAGCCCATGGTGAAAACTAGGGGGAGGCAGGCTGTACCCCCTCAGCCCATGGAGGTGAATGGTGGAGCAGATATCCACCTGCAGCCTGAGAAGGACCCTGTGCGAGAGCAGGGCAATAGTGTGAGGAGGAAGGAGCAGCAGAGACAATGTGTGATGAACTGACCACAACTCCCATTCGCAGCTCAAGGGGGAGGGAGGTAGAGGAGCTGGGAGTAAAGTTGAGTCTGGGAAGAAGGGTGGATGAGGGGGACTGTGATTTTAGTTTTGTTTTCAATTCTCACTATCCTACTCTGTTATTAATTGGCAATAAATTGAATTAATTCCCCTCAGTAGAGTCTCTTTTGCCCATGGTGAGTAATCTCACTGTCCTTATCTCGACCTCTGACCTTTTCCATTATTATTTCCTCCCCTACCCTATTGAGAAGGGGGGAGAGAGAGAGCATCTTGGTGGGCACCTGTAGGCCAGCCATGGTTTAACACACCACAAAAATCAATAATTAACACGTTACCTTGCCCTCAAATCATCCACAGATGGGTCTTGAACCACGTTCTGATCTGTGTGCCTGGTTCACCCAACCTACTGGTCCCTCATACCAGTCTTGCAAAACCACCCTCAATTCTCTGGCTGCTCTACAAGGAAAGCCCTGACACGGTCACTGGTCTATCTCCCCAGTAAAAACAGACATCCACAAAGGAGACGGGCCTAGGTACACTGCAGGTCTATAGCTAGAATATGATCTTCACCTATAGCAGCTTGCCTGGAGCCATTCTCCAGCAAGATGTGACCCCAGGGCTGCTCCTCTGCCTCCAGACAGATCAGCTTCAGAAACGTAAAGGACAGATCTAGGGGAGACTCATGAGATCAGTGCAGAACCTGCACCACTGCCTCAGTGCTGGGTCACTCCTCCTGTTCCCAAGAGTAAAGACAACACTCACAGCCACCTCGCCTGCTTTAACTACTGCATCACTCAGGCTGTTTTAAGTTCAGGCAGGCAAGAGCCCTCTGCTCAATATGTAAGCAAAGCCACCAGACAAAGAGCAGCCACTCTGGTCCCTGGCTGTAGCTTCAGGCCATTGCTCACACGTGCTGTCGGCCACCGCAGGCTTGCAGCAGCCCATCTCAGCTCTGTTCCAAGGGCCTTCTGTCCTGCCAAAGATCCTCAAAGCAGCAGCAGCTGGCTCCCAGTACACAAGGGACAGGCTGAGCTGCATGGAGCAACAGTTTGAGGCTGACAGTACCTTCTGCTGGCAACAGTGAAAATGCCAGCCTGACAGGTGATTGCTGGGTGTCGCAGTTCAGCAACACCCCATCAAAGAGTGTTTCCCTCCACAAAAAAAACCAGCAGCCCACCTGAGCTCACCCCCCTGTCTAACCTCAGCTCCAGCAAAAAAGCATCCTGGACCCAACGCTCAATTAATCTCTCACTGAAAACATGCATCCTTACCCAGTCCATACTCCACAGACTCCGGATGGTCATCATCCCCCTCCTCACTGACCTTCTGCAGGTGCTGCAGGTAGGCATCTGTGTGGAAGCTCGCCATCTCCTCCATGGAGGCCACTTTTGGCTTGACTATCCTAGGTAAAGAGCAGAAAGGCAGCATGTCAGGACAAGAGGCTCTAGAGTTTGCCTGGAACACCCAGATTTAACCTCCTCAGATTAGAAGCCTTCTTTCAGCAGTCACTGTTGAAAAAGCAAACAAAACCCCCTCCTCCTCTTGCACTGAACTATCGCTTTGAGTGAGAAAGCTATTCACTGAGCTGGAGTAGGCCTTTCCCCCAGCTTGGCACTGTCTGCTGTGGCCTTCCCAACAAGGAACTGACTTTGTTCACAAGGTGCTGACTGCATTAACCTTTCCACTTTGCTTCAGTTTTTTTTCCCTTTTCTGCACCCCCAGCAGATCCAACATTCTGGTCACGCACAGAGGAAATAACAGAGTAAAAAAACCCAGAGTATGCTATCCAGGCCCAGCACACTGCTGCGGCAAGACACCAAGTGCTGGGTCAAGAGCTGAGCAGCACTTCCACATGCATTCAAAGCAGAGACCATCTCCGTCCTCACCAACTCGCACACCACCTTTCCCAGGTTTGGGCACTTTGCAATCTGCCTAAATAAATCCTACAACATGCTCAAGCCCTCTCCAAACCTCAGACTCCAGGGGTACTGTCAGGCAACCCAGTACAGCTCCACTGCTACTGGAAGAATGCAGAAGCTCCCAGCTCTAGCTAGCCCAGGTGCTGAGCACTTCTCACCCCATGCCAAGGCAAACAGCAGCCATTTCCCAAGCTACCAAATTGACCAGAAAGAAAAAAAATCCTTTAAAAGAGGAAGAAGTGCCAACAGGACTTTGTGGCCCTGCTGAACTGCAGCATGGTCTTTTTTAAAGATTTTATGAGATGCTACGCAAGAAGTTGAACTAAGCCTTCCTCCCATCCCTCTTACCCCCTTCATATCCCCCAGCATCAAGGGCCTAATGGGGCAGGAGGGTTCTCACTCTTCCACCTCAAATCTCATCTGGTCATCCCTCCTGACCGCTGCTGAGACCTCACAAAAAGTCTCCCAAACCAATCGCAACACAGCAAAACAACACAGTCCCTCTCAGCATCAGCACTGGCCAGTGGATTCAGAGCAGCACCAACGAGGACAGTTAGATCGGTTCTGCTCAGAGCCACAAGAGCACTGGGTGACAGCGTGCTCTAAGGAGAAAGCACAAGGCAATTTGTACTCCACTGGACCAGGAAGGGTAACCCTAAATTGCACCTGCCATAACACCACAATCTTGCCCATTTAGCAAAACAAGCAGATTTTCCTTAGGTCCTAGAAATATACACTGCGTGGGGTCCTATAATCACGCTGCCAGCAGGGACAGTTACTTGCAGCAACTCAGTTACTTCCAAACCTTAGCAGAGAAGAAAACATTCTCTTCACGGAAAACGAGAGCACTTACTTCATCTGGTCAAGTAAGGAATATGCTTCAATCAACGAATGTACCATACTGGCCTAAAAAAGATGAATAAGAGCGTGAGAGCAGCTCTAGGGTAGCAGGCAGACGCACAGCGACCGGGGCTTGAATGACTGGCGGGGAAGGCACAACCGTGGCTGCCCCCAGCACCGCGCCTGCACGTGCTGCGCAGGCCCTGCCCCACGGGGGGGGCGTGGGGCACCCCCGGCGTGGCGGGAAAAGGCGCGGCAGCGCGCGGCGGCGCGGGGCGACCGGGGAGCGCCACTTCCGCGCGGCAGCCGCGCGCTGCCGCCCTGCCCGAGGCGCGGCGAGGGGAGAACCGAGCCCCCTACACCGACCCCGCGCTCCTCCTGCCCGGGGCCGGGGTCGCCCCCACCGCTGCCCCTTCCCCCACGCTCCCCGCACCCTCCCGCTGTCCCGGGGCCGGCGGCCTCCCTGCGGCGCCCTCCGCCCTCACCGCCGCGCTCCCAACGCCCCGCTCCCCCCGCCGGGGCCCGTTAGCCGCCCCTCGGCGCGGCGCTGACCCGCTTGGGCACTTTGCAGAGGGAGTCGCAGAGGGCCACGTACTCCGGGCTGTACACATAGACCGGCGGCGCCGCCGCCATCGAGGCCGCCACGCCGGGACGCCCGGCACAGCCGCCCGCGCGGGGCACGCCGGGACGGCCGGCTCGAGCCCCGGGGCACGCCGGGAGCTGTAGTCCCGGCCCGCGCGGTGCGGCAGGCAGCGCTCGCCGTGCCGGTGCCCCCCGCCCCACGGAGCCCCGCCGCGGGACAACACGCCGTGCGCTCGCGGGAGAGCCGTTTCATGGGGAGCCTTCGGCCCGCGCAGCTCGAGGGGGCGGCTTTCCGTTAAAAACGCGGTAACCGGCGTGAAGAAAGGCTCGAGGCCAGCAGGCGCCCCCCCAAGGGGCCCCGTCGGCGCCCAGCGCTGCCCGCGGGGCCCCCGCGCTCGGCCGCAGCCGGCCCAGGACGGAGAGCAGCGTGCCCGGGGCGGGGGGGGGCGCCTGTAAGCACGGGCGTACGGCACCCGCAGGGCAGGCGCTGCCGCCGGGAAGCAGCTCCGAGGGACTACGCGGGAACCGCTGCACGGCCCAGCCCCGAGGCCAAACGCGCGGGGAAACATCAGCGGCAGGGGGGGAGCCGCTCCGGGGCCGCAGATGCGCGCGCGTGGGGCCGTGGCCACCCCGCACCCGCCAGGAACGGCCCCGGGGGCACGTGGCACCTGGCCAGCTCAGGGGGCAAGTTCAGCTGGTGGCCGTCACCCCCAGGGGGTGCTTCGCGGCGGCATCCCCCCGGCAGCGCGCGCTGTGCCCACCCGCCCGGAGGGGGCAGCCCCGTGGGAACCGCTGTGTGAGTGCGGCCCAGCGGACGGCCTGTTCAGCCGGGTGGCAGAGCTGCGGGAAGAACGAGGAAGGTTAAGGAGCATCAGGCGGTCAGTCTGAGAAAGACCTAGACTAGCGGAAACATGCTCCACTCTCCCTGAGGCAGCAACAGCCACCGGAAAGAAAAGATGACGACCAAGGGGATCCTGTAATCCCCTTGCCAGGCCAAAGGCAGTAGCTTAAAGGAAGGGAGCGAACAGAGGCAAGTCCATGCTTGGGGCAGCAGGCAAACTCCCTCCTTGCCCATCTTGCCTTCCCAGGTGCCTCTGTACAACAGGTATGAGTCTCTAGATGTGGAAGGCCAGTCAATGGATGATCGTCCATCTACACCAGAGGCGTTGTCAAGGTCAGAAAGGCCTACCCCTGCATCACAACCACCTCTCTAAGGAAGAAAAGGTCGGTTATAGTTGTGAGTCCCTTCTGAGGGGAACAGAGGGTCCAACGTGCCCAGCAGACCCTCATCTTAAGGAAGCCTGCTGCCTCCCTGGGGCCTGGGTTAAGGACATCACTAGGAAAATTCCTAGCCTGGTACAGCCCTTGGACTATTACCCATTACTGTTTTTCAATCTGGGTGGTGATGAAGCTGCAGCACATAGTCCAAGGGCTATCAAAAGAGGCTTCAGGGCCTTGGACAGCTGGTGAGGGAAGCTGGAGCACAGGTTAGTTTTCCCTCTGCCCCTTCAGTTGTGGGTAGCAACGTTGGAAGAAACAAGACAGACCCAGTGTATTAATACATAGCTCTGTGGCTAGCATCACCACCACAATTTTGGGTTTTCCAATAATGGGATGGCCTGCCCCCCTGTGCCACTCGAGGGGAGAAGGTAGACAAGTTGGGAGTAAACTTAAGCCTGGGAAGAAGAGAGAAGGGAGAGAAGGTGTTCTTCAGATTTTGTTTTATTTCTCATTACCCTACTCCATATTTGATTTGTAGTACATTTTCCCCAAGTAAAGTCTTTCTGCCTGTAATGGTAACTGGTGAGCCACCTCCCTTGTCCTTATCTCGACCCACAAGCCTTTTGTTATATTTTCTCTCCCCTGCCCAGGTGAGGAGGGTGAGTGATAGAGTGGCTTTGGTGGGCACCTGGCATCCAGCCAGGGTCAACCCACCACAGCAATCCAGGAGACTCCTGGAATACATTGAGGACGACTTCTTAAAGCAGGTAATAGACAGCCCTGCCAGAGGGGATGCAACAGTGGAACTGATGGTCACCAGCGCAAGTGATCTCATCAGTGACTGCGTCAAGACTGGAGGCAGCCTGGGCTGCAATGATCGTGCACTGGTGGAGTCTTCACAGTCTTGAGGGATATGGGTCAGGCAAAGAGTAAAGTCAGGGCCCTGAATTTTAGGAAAGCAAACTTCCAGCTGTTCAGGGAGTTGGTCGATAGGACCCCCTGGGAAACTGCCCTCAGGTACAAGGGATCAGGACAGAGCTGGCAGATCTTTAAGGACGTTTTCCACAGAGTGCAAGAGCTCTCAGTCCCTGGGTATAAGAAATCAGGAAGAGAAGGCAAGAGACTGGCATGGATGAGTCAAGACCTGCTGGTCAAACTGAAGGGCAAGAAGGAAATGCGCAGGCAGTGGAAGCAAGGACAGGTATCCTGGGAAGAACATAGGGACACTGGCTGGTTGTGTAGGGATGAGGTCAGAAGGCCAAAGTGTAGCTGGAGTTGACCTTGACAAGGGATGGGAAGACTAAGAAAGGCTTCTACAGGTATGTCATCCAGAAAAGAAAGGTTGAAGAAAGCATTCCCCCATGATGAACATGACTGGCAAACTGGTAACAGTGGATGAAAAGACAGGTGCTTAACAATATTTTTGCCTCAGTCTTCACTGGTGGCCTCCCTTCCCACACCTTTTAAGTAAACAGACTGCAGGACAGGGACTGGGGGAGCAAAGTCCCTCCCACTCTAAGAGATCAGATTTGTGACCAGCTGAGGAACCTGAATATAGCCAAGTCTATGGGACCTGATGACATGCATTCCAGAGTCCTGAGGGAACTGGCCAATGTAGTTGCCAAGCCACTCTTCATGGTATCTGAAAAGTAACAGCAGTCAGGTGAAGACCCTGGAGATACTAAAAAGGGGAACATTGCACCCATTTTTAAAAAGGGTAGAAAGAAGAAGGTGGAAACTACTGGCCCATCAGCCTCACCTCTGTGCCAGGGAAGATCATGGAACAGATCCTCCTAGAAGCTATGCTAAGGCACATGGAGGACAGGGAGGCGATTCAGGACAGCCAGCACGGCTTCGCCAAGGACAAGTCCTGCCTGACCAACCTACTGGCCTTCTATGATAGAGTGACTACATCAGTGGACAAGGGAAGAGCTACTGATGTCACCTGTCTAGACTTCTGTAAGGCCTTTGAGACAGTACCCCACAATGCACTTCTCTCTAAATTGGAGATGGATTTGATGGATGGACTGTTCAGTGGATGAGGGATTTTGGCTGGGTGGTCACATTCAGAGGGTAGCAGTCAACAGCTGAATATCCAGGTGGAGACTGGTGACAAGCGGTGCCCCTTGGGGATCCGTACTGAGACCAGTATGTTTAATATCTTCACCAATGCCACAGATACCATGATCAAGCACACCCTCAGCAAGTCTGCAGATGACACCAAGCTGAGTGAAGCAGTTGGACATGCTTGAGGGAGGGGCTGCCATCCAGAGGGACCAGCACAATCTCAAGAAGTAGGCCCATGTGAACCTCAGTAGGTTTAAGAAGGCCAAGTGCAAGGCCCTGCATAGGGGTCGGGGCAAACCTTGGTATCAAGACAGGCTGGGGGATGAAGGGATTGAGAGCAGCCCTGCAGAGGAGAACTTGGGGATACTAGCGGATGAAAAGCTGGACATGAGCCGGCAATGTGTACTTGCAGTCTAGAAAGTCAACCATGTCCTGGGCTGCAAAGTGTGGCCAGCAGGTTGAGGGAGAGGATTCTGCCCCTCTACTCCACTCTCATGAGACCCCACCTGGAATACTGCATCCAGCTCTGGGTTCCTCAGCACAAGAAAGACATTGGCCTGTTGAAGCATGTCCAGAGGAGACCACAAAAAATAGTAAGAGGGATGGAACACCTCTCCTGCGAGGAAAGGCTGAGAGAGGTGGGGGGTTTCAGTCTGGGGAAGGCTCCAGGGAGACCTTATGGCAGCCTTTCAGTACTTAAAGAGGGCTTATAGGAAAGATATAAGATAGAAAGGGGACAAACATTTTAGGACCTGTTGTGATAGGACAAGGGGTAATGGCTTTAAACTAAAAGATTCACACTAGATACAAGGAAGAATTTTTTTTACAATAACGGTGGTAAAACACTGGCACAAATTGCCCAGTGTTTACAGATGCCCCATCCCTGGAAACATTCAAGGTCAGGTTGGACGGGGCTCTGAACAACCTGATCTAGTTGAAGATGACCATGCTCACTGCAGGGGGGTAGACTAGATGACCTTGAAAAGTCCCTTCCAACCCAAACTATTCCATGACTGTATAACCCTACTCCCACCATCACTTTGTGCTGTGTACACCTGATCCCCACCAGTCCAACCACACTATCCTATGTGGGGTTTGACCTGCAGGATAAGAGTGGAGCTGGGACTCACTTCTAAAGTCACCACCCTTCTCTTGTGCAAGGCTGTGGAAGCTGGGGCAGAGGCCAGAGCTGAGCATTAACAGCACATCTGTGATGGGACAGCTAATGCTGAGCCAGCCGCCAGCTAAATGGTGCTTCACAGGGCACATACAAACTCAGAAACCTGCAACTTAGCCATCAGCAACACTGCCAGGCACAGAGCAGATGGCATGGAGGTGCTGCCATCGGCATACCCCACCCAGCCAGAAGCCCTGTCCTTGTAGCTTAGTAGTAACAGGGATCTGTTACCACCTTGGGATGTTCCTGGCTCCCACAGCCTTCCCAGCTCTGCACGCAGGACCCCTGAGGGGGAGCATGATGGGCTGCCAGCTTCCAATCAGCACAGCAGTGGCTGGGTTGAACTGTTTTGATTTTGGGTCTGCTGAGAGAAAGGCTCAGGCAGCAACCCCTTTTCCTCTAATAAAGCCTTTCCATCACCAGCAGGAAGAGCAAGAGCTCCAGTCTACCCTAGTATTAACCCTGCAGATTTGGAATAAAAAGCAGCACAGAACAGGTTAAAAACCTCAAATCTGCTGGAGCCAGGGAGACTGTGAGCTGGCCGGGGAGCACTGCAGTGCTGAGCACACAAGCCTGGTGAGGGGGGTCCTTTCCATCTCCCTCAAACACAGGCCCCTCTGGAGCTGATGGCCCAGGAGAAACCATGCAGGCAGACACTTAGAACGCAAGCAGGCTTCAAAGCTCAGCCTTTCCTTGCCAGCCCTTGCTCCACAGTCTGCACACAGGCATAGGTCAGCTTTGCATGCATGCCTCCCGTGGAACTCCTGGAGAGAGCCATACACCCACCAGAGGCCAGGACTGGGAGGAAAGATGGCCACACAGGCTGCCTGCAAACTAGCCTAATGCTCATCTTTAAAAGGTGTGTGAAACAACTATCCTGTGGCATCTGCAGCCTGGGGAAAGGAGGTGTGAGAGCTACTGCATGGAGCAGCCATCGGTGGGCAGGAAGTCATACACGTACATGGCCACCGACTTGGACAGGTAGGTCATGGTGCCAAATCGACCACTCGGTGCACTGTCGTACAGCAGGCTGCAGATGCCCGTCGTGGGATCCCTCTCCAGCATGTGGTCATCAGCACCCAGGGCTTTCTGGATTTTTGACAGGGAAAGAGAAAGGCAGCATTAAGAATAAGGGAAGCCCCCTCACCAGCTTCTACCCCAAGCATCCTCCATTGTACTCGCAGTGTGACACATCAGTGGTGAGCACCAGGAGGACACTGCATCTTTGCTGTGTCCCATGAACATGATGGGGGCAACAGGCAGGTCCCTCCAGGTGCGTGAATCCTGTGCAGCTGTGGGGAACACAGACAGCAGCCCTGGGTGAGGCCTAGCCCCTACCTGCTCCTCATAGAAGAGGTCGTTGGCTGTGTGCAAGATCTTTTCCACAGCTATGATACCGCCAATGGTGTGCACCTCCATGTCCACCAGCATGGTGAGAACTAAGATAGCCTCCACCAGCAGCTGCCTGTACTCTGGCTGGGGCACACGGTTGAGAACAGACTCAACATGCACAGCAAACTTCATTTCCCCTGGGGTCATCTGTGAGGAAGGAAAAACAAATGCACCTAGAAGGCCATATCATCAGCACAAGTCCTGAGCTATGCTGGACATTCACCCAGGGCAACCCAGCACCCACCACCAACCCACCTGCCCTGTTTCCCCTTCACATAAACCTTCCTACCTCTCTCGTTGTTGAAGAGGGAAGAATGAAGCCCTCTACGGAAAGGCCATGGCACTGCAGAACAAGGAGAGACTGTGATTACGGCCTGGAAAAGCACCACACTAAGACACATAGGCGCAGCCCACCAACCCACTTGAGCATTAGTGTATGCTGCTCACATGCTTCACCTCCACCCCGACTCTTTGCACAGCAGCACTCCTTTCTCATCAGTTCCACATCAGCTGGAGCCCTCCTGCACACAGCACAGGGCTCTGCTCCCTGGCTTACCATGCCAAGCACAAGCCGTGGCCAGAGCTGCTTCAGCTGAGGCTCCAGCACTGCGCTTGCCTGGTGAATGCATAGAGAACCTGAGCAGACCTAGCCCTGCTCTGCAAGGGTCAGAACAGCATAAGGTAGGTCCCGCATGCCTACAAAGCAGCTCCAGGTCCTCCCCAGCTTTCCATGGCCAGCTGCAGGCCTTGTCCACAAAGCATGTATACACAACATTGGGGACCAGCCCCAGATGCCCCTCAGCAAGGCTAGTGCCTGAGCAGGTTTACATGCATGGAGAGGAGCCAGCCAGACATTTAAGCTCACCTTCTGTAGGACCTTCCAGACATTCTGGTAGAAGCCCACAGGGACACGGTTGAGGGCCCCATCCAGCCGCCGTCTCCGCTGCCACTGGCCCTGGCGGCTGTCCTTGCTGCCCTGGTCTTCCAGCATGCTTGAAAAGGAGCCCTTGCCCAGCAGCTCTGAGGGCCCATCAGACTGGGCAGACAAAACAAGGACCACAGAGATTGCTGAAAAGTTAAATATCCCACAAGAATGCAGCCCACTTCTGCCCAAGAGTTTATGCTCACCCAGCCTGGCTCCCAGGGCAAAGCTGTCACCCCCTGCCCCCAGCAAAGCCCCACCCTGCAGCCCTGGCTCCCTGTGGCTCCCCCTGGAGCACAGCTCCTTTCTGCAGCCACAAACAGGACAGACCCCATGCATACAGCCAACAAACGTAGGTTACCAGAGAGGACTTCAGGTCAGTGTCCCCAGACTGCAAACTTAGGGGCTGAAAGAGAAAGGGAGAGACAAAAACCATACCGTACCAGAGCAAGGCAACCATCACGGCAAGCAGAGCAGCAGCAGCAGCACAAACCAAGCTCAGGTCATGGGGCAGTTATCCCAGGGGCTGCAGTTTGCTGGAGACTGAGGGGTAGTTTTGACAGGTGAGCTGCAGAAAGTCATGTTAGCATCAGAGGGGAAGGACTGTGCTAGTGCATGGAGCAGCTGTGGGGCCCCAACACGTTACTGCTGCAACAACAGCCAGCTTGTGCTGGCTGGCACACAGCAGTAGGGCTGTTACTGCTCTGTTGGCATGGGCAGGTATTTTAGTCTCAGGCAGACTGGAGGGCCAGCAGCAAGGTGACTGCCCACAGATGACCCTCCTCACCCCATACACGGTCCCTCTGCAATGCCAGGTTTCACACTGCAGCAGGTTGGCCATAAACCTGCTCCACCACCCTGGTCCCTGCAGGCCACCTCTCTTTGAGAACAGGACCCCTCCTGGACAAATGCCAGGCACCAGAGAAAGTCCTTGTTATTTGTAGCTGGGCAGGAGCCTCTGCCCTGAGAGAAGAAATTGCTGGGGAGGCTACAGGCAGGATCCAGAGATCACCAGTGAACACCAGTGACAGGGCCACTGCTAGTCAACAGCACTGGAAACATCGTGCCATCCTGCTCAGCAGTTTTTTGTGGGTATAATGGAATCTATTCAGCCATAGCAGCTATGGAGCACAGCTCCCAGCTGGTTGTAATGCCAAATACACCCACAGCTTAGAAAGGCCTTCCTCCCTGCCAGTCCAAACACAGCAGGCCCCACTCAAAGGGGAGCTCCCCGAAGGCTGGGGGCCAGTGCCAGCTCTGGGCCCCCCTCAGCACATTAAGCCATGCCAACCTCTTCCCAAGGAACCAGCCTCCCCCCCTGCACTGAACAGAGCAACCTTGGGCCTGCCAAGAGGAGAAGCCAGCTCTTTGCTGCAGTAGCTTGCTCAGTGGGTTTGTTTAGGAAAGCTCATTAACTCATGCATGCTCAGAAGCTGGCCTGGGATGTGACATGAGGGATGAAACCAGAGGCTGCAGGAAGACCAGGATGGCTTCACCTTACTCCCGGTCAGAGACTGCCTACGTTTATCCAATTGCTGCAAGAAAAGGAGGAAATTAAAGTTTCTGCTGATGGAAGAGGCCCACCAGCCATACCTGGGACACTGCGTGTCCCCACCCCCATGCCTTCTCAAGCACCCCTGTGCTCCCCCTGTGCTGCGCTGCCAGAGCAAGCCCTGCTAACAGATTTACCCCAGTTCTCCCCCCAGGGCAGGACTGGAGCCCAAAGCAGCTCCTGGAAACAGATATAAACTCTCTGAAGCCCAGAAGCAAGCAAGCTTCTGCTCTCCCATCAATCCTGCCTGTGCTGCTTGCACTACCTGCCCTCACCTGTTTGATTTCACTTTTCAGCCTGACAATGCCAGCACGCTCAGGCTTGGTGGCCCCAACAGCCCCCACTTCACAGATGGAGATAGCAGGGGTGAATGACAAGTCGGCCGATCGCACTGGAGGGGAAGAGAGATCTAGAGTGGGTACCACGGCTCAAGAGCACAGACATCCCTCGTTGCTGCTCAAGCACTTGTACTCTGCACACCCTTGCCCTCTACCCCAACCAGCACCACAAATCCATAAGCACAGCACAGAACCACTTCAATTCAGGCCCAGCCAGGCCAAGCACCAAACTAAGCAAAGCCCCAGTAGCCACAGATCTCGGGCTCAAACCCTGGAAATAAACTCAGCACCACCCTGCCAAAGAGCATGGCTTCTTGCTGTACTACTGCAGTGCATAAACAGCTGTGCTGAACACACAGGGAGATGGGGACATCCCCCAAAGGCAGGAACCCCCAGAGCTGGCCATGCACCACACTAGGACCCAGCTTTGCCCAGAGAGTCACAGCCCTGCTGAAAGACTCACCGCTCCTTTCCACCGCAAACTCCTTGCCAGACAGAATGTGGTAGAGAAGGCTCTTCATGTCCGATGGGCTGAGATTCATCAGGTTCTCAGTGGCTTCTCCAGCTGGAGAGAACAGAGTTGTCGCACCCCACTTCACAGCCCTCCTAGGACATTCCTACCCTGCATCCCATCCTGTTAGCAGGGGAAGCAGCAGTATAGGAGCTCATCCTCGAAGGATGTACGCTAACACGATGTGTTGCCTACAATGGGGACTCTTCCTGATGCCAGCCCAACACATGCCTGAATAGAGATGGCAGTGAAGTGCCCCACCTGTGCTGCCTGAGAACAGTCCCAGCTGCAGACCCTGACACTTTCATGCAGGGTCTCACGCTGGCCCTGAGCTGCCCCTTTTTAACAGCACTTTTACTTCCTGGCTGACAGGGGCCCAGGCACTGCAGCACCCACACCAGCCCGAGTGCCATCCATGCCACACATACCTGAGCAGCGCAGAGAGTGCGCCAGCTCTGTTGCCATCACCTGGATGATGAGCCCGATGCGGATACGGAACATCTCAGCAAACAGTGTGGGCTGTGTGCGCATGTACATGGCCAAGTACACCATGATCTCCTGGAGGGAAAGAGGCAAATCATCCCACTGCTGCTCCCCAGGGCAGATACCCAGCAGTGGGGTCCCTGGCGGCCCCAGCCCCTCACCTGCGTGAGGATGGACACGCTGAGGTTCTTCTCACTGGCTTCATCAATAAGGCGAACAAGCTCCTCATAGGGGATTGGGCTGGGAAGGGAACAAACAGCAGAGCAGGTGAGAGGCAGCAGAGTGAGCCCTGCATCCCTCCTGGTCTGTACAGCTCAGAGAGGAGAGATGCAGGCCTCGTAAAGCCACCCAGAGCCGCTCCTGCCCTTGGACTCCAGAGCAGTGGTCTCACATCCAGCCCCAGCACAGCACATGTGCGGCAGGACAGGTGCCACACTCACGCAGAGATCGTCTTCTCACGTGGCTCTGGGGGCAGCCCCACCGTCAATTGCTTCTGGTGAGACAAGAGGTCAGTGCAGGCCTGGGGACAGAAAGTATCACAGGCATCACCAACAGCTCAGGGCTGGGGGTCTCAGCACAAAGCAGAGGGAGACAGAGCTGATGCAGCCACGGTTCGCCTGCTTAGTCTGCTGCCTCCTCCCTGACAGACCTCAGTCTGCTAGAGGTCAGGTACAGAGTCATTACCTCGTCCAGAGCTTCCACCTTCTTCTTGAGTATGCCAGAGATGTAGCGGATCAGGGCCCACTGGCGTGTGTCCCCCACGCGCACATACAACTCAGTGAGGAGCTCCTTGACGGTGGGGCCAGGCTGGCTATCAAGCCCGGTGTGCCACTCAGGCCCCCTGCAGTAAAGGAGATGCCAGGTTACAGCCAGCGATTTGTCCTGCAGCAGCTTCCTGGCAGCCCCCAGGTTTTGTGGGCTGGGACACGTGCACAGCTGCGCTGGCCCTCTGCTCAGCGAGCCAGCAGGACTTGGAGCTTATTGTACTTGAGAATAAGGAGCAGGTAGAGGATGTCCGCTTGCTCCTGCGGTGTAGGGCAGACACGCAGCTGGTCCACCAATGCCTTGCAGTTCACATTGCCATCCTCATCACGGGGCAGGTTCATCTCTGCATAGACTGCGTGGCTCTGGGGGGAGACCCACGCTCCTGGTTAGCATCCCAGCACCTTGCACCAAGTGCAGTCTGGTTATGGAACCATTTCACCCGTGGATATTCCCCGTTGACAAACACCAAGCCTTCCCCCTGCAGCCCTGCAAGGGCCCTCTGGCTCCAGCTGAAAGGATGGCACTGCTCAGCCAGCCCAGGAAGGACAGGGCTCACCTTGCCATCCGTGTCATGCTGGTGGGATGAGCTCAGCAGCTTGACCGACTGCTGGGACGCCTGGAAGATCTTGCTGGGGACATACATCCCAACATCTAGAAGAAAGCTAAGGTTGGCGCAGACACTTGTCAACCCCAACTACCACTGCTGTGCCCCAAACCACCTCACATCTGACACTCAGCTCCCCTGGCAGCCCCTGCTCACCCAGTTAAGAATGCCATGGGGAGCTACCATCCCTTATCATTCAGCAGTTTTCATGAGGACTGCAGACACCAACTCCAAGATACTCCATGGCCAGGACTAGCATGGTGGACATAACATGCCTTCACCCAGGCAAAGGCTAGGCTGCTCTGCAGTCCATGGGGTCACCAGCATTGCACAGCTGGGAAAGCTCTGAAAGCACCTCAGCCTCACCCCCGGGCTTGAGCAAAGGTGCTGGAGTTACTCACTCTGGACATGAAGGTCCTTGGCCTTGGACGCTAGGGACATGAGGTCACGGGTGGTATGGACAGCAGCCCGGAAGCGGGTCAGCCCTCCCCGCTGGGCAGTGGGAGGGAGGTTTGACTGAGGAGCCGTGTGCTGCAGCAGGTGGTCCAAGTACTGAGCAACCTCATCATACATGTCCGCTGGAAAGGGAGGCAGAAGAGGTGGGGACTGAGCTGCTTTGTACTGGGGCACCCCCAGAGCTCAGAGAGCTCCCCAGCTGTGCCTCAGCAAGGGCAAAGCTTTGCTGCCTGCACAAAGTGACAATGTGAGCTAGTGCTGGCAGCCAGCCAGCCAGCACCAGCAGCTGGGCTCACAAAGCATAGCAGCCACAGCACCCCTGCTCCTGCACTGCTCCACTGCCTGGGGTACTGGTTGCCAGCCAAGGCCAAACTGGGGCTCCCTCCAAGTCCCACCTGGACAAAAGAAGCAATGGGGCTGCAGCACATGTCTGTCCAAGCCTGCACAAGGACAGCAGGGTCTGCTCAAACCCTATGGTGAAATGCTTGTGCTCTTTCCCTCCACAGAAGAAGGGTAGGTGTGCCAGGGACTGCTTGTCCAAGCAGAGACCACTTAGGAGCACCCCAGCACAGCAAGGGCCTCATCCAAGCAGGACTCCAGCATGAGAGCAAGGCAGGATGGTTTTGCCACAGTTATTTCCAATTAGAAGCTACCAGTTATTCCTGATTAGGCGCTAGAGGAGTTACAGCTCCTGCCCTGTTCTTTGCCCAGCCTCCAGCAGCTCCCATTGCTCCCAATGCCACATCAGGAGCGCCTAAGCCACCACTCAGTAACTGCAGCATGGAGGGTGCTCAGAGGCCACACCTCTGCTCAGCCGGGAAATAACAGCACTGCCCAGCAGTGAGGGGGATGCCTTGGCAGAGAGATACCCCATGCCAAGGTAATGCAATACAACACAGAGCTGTTGATGCACTTCCAGCCAGTAGGGCAGGGCAAAGCCTTGCTGCTCTCCAGCTGGCAGACAAGCTCCATGGCAAGCTGCAGACTGCATCTGAGGTCGATTGCACAGCATGCTCTTTCTACGCCCAGTGGGGATGCCTCATGCCAGTGCCTTGAAGACTCGGCTGGAGTCACACAGACATCAGGCTTGAGAACATCATCCTGCCTGGCTTCAGCACCTGACCACAGGAAAAACTTAAAATTGAGCATCTTCTAGCAGCCGTGGAAAGGCCAGGCAGTCCCTGTCTCTCATTGCAGCTGTGGAGGAAGCAGATACCTTGGAGACGCCTAGGTGCAGCCTGCAAGCAGACCATAGGCAAAGCAAGAAGAGGGCAAGAGAAAAAAGTATTCAGTCACATGAGCGCAAACATTGGCTGCAGGAGCAGCAGAGGCAGAGCAGACTGATGGGAAGGCTGGGAAGATGGCCAACACTTGTCAGGCAGGAGGAGGATATAACCAGGCCTGCTTGCAAGGGGAGTAGCAAAACCTGCAGCCCACCATGGCCTCAGGACATCCATCACCCTGGGACAGGCCAAGGCCCTCTCGGGCTCCCTGTCTACAGCAGCAAGGCCTCAATTTAGCACCCACTGGAACAGTTCTCCCCAGGCAGGGTCAAAAGCTACAGGAAAACAACACTTCAATTGCTTGAGGACATGGTGGTTCTTTCCTGCTGTCTTGGGTACTGTACCACCACTTTCTGCACCATCACTCGTGCATCAAAGATTCTCAACCAAATCTCCTAAGCAGAGGCAGGTTTGCCAACCCTTCATCTCTTCCCCATGCAATAGCCTATGAAGGTCAAAGTGGCTTGTTCCAGAGTGTCCTCCATGCTGTCCACAACCATGTGCACCAGGTCAGTCCCATCTGGCTGGGAAATCCCTCTGGCTAGGGGGCTACAACAGCTGCATCAATCCACCCAGTCCCACCCCACTGGTGTCACCCAAAAAAGGTTAATTGATGAAGGGTCAGATGGGACTAGAAATATGGTGAAAACCCAAGTGTATGAAGAACACAGTGGTGGACGCTGGCAGGGAGTTTGGGTGTTATTGATGAGTTTGACATTCACCACACCACAGCAGCTATTGGCCTGTTCCCCCTTACCATCCTCGGCTACCTGCAAGCCATGCAGCCACTTCTCGGTGTCTAGCTCCTCAAAGCTGTCAATGCTGAGCTTGTAACTCTTGGCAAAGACCTTACCCTCTGGCCCAGGGTCCATAAAGCTGAGGTGCGTTCGGCATGATGTTGTCAGGAACTCCGACAACTTACCCGTCTGGGTCCTGGGCAAGAGGAGGGGAGGTCACACAGTAAGGAAGGGAGAGGCAATACCCTTGGTTTTGCCACCTGGATCCAAGGCAGGTCCTTCAGCAGGAAGGGACGCAATTGCCCAGGACCATACACATGCCCCAGTGCCTGCAACTCCTCCAGCCACAAATGGGCATGGCAGGGCTGCCCAAAAGCTATCAGAGGGATCCTGCAGCCATGGTTTAATGACGTGAAGAGATACATCCTCTTTCACATCTCCTCTGTTGGGACTGTAGCCCCAAGGCGCACTTACAGCCTAACACACCCCAGTGTATCCTCCCCAACAGCCAATGCTCAGGACCCAGTATAACCAGGCTCTCCGAGGCCACGAGCCCTCTCCCCTCCTGCACCCCAGGAAGCTGCACTCACCTTGCACCACCGAAATACCCATCCTGCAGCTTCCGCAGTGTTGCCAGTACTGTGGGGTGCACACTGCTGCCAGTTTCATCTGTTGGTTACAGACACAGGTAGTCAGGCTCACCCACTCAAACAGGCACCCAGAAGGTAACACAGGGCCAGGTGGGCATTCACACACACAAAGCACCATGGCATTGGCCAGACCCTTGCTTTGGGGTGCACAGCCAGGCTGTGGCACAAAATGCCCCATCCAAAAAAGGAAATTCAGGACTGTCCAGGTGGATTCCAGGAAAGCCAGGCCAAAGACGCCCTCCAGGCTTCAGGGATTTCACCTCTGACTGAAGCTGACAGTACCAGACAGCAGCACCCTGCTCTGTCCTTGGCTCTCACACAAGGCAGTGGAAGGGGGTGCCATCAGGGGCAGAAGACACCACATCTAAGGGCACACCCAAGACACTAAGGGGATTTCAAGTACACAAGGAGAGCCAAAAAGGCCTGAAAGCAGAACAGAGTCCCTTCCCTGCACCAGGCTCATGGGAAAGCTCAGAGCTGCTCCAGAGAAGCCAGTTTTTCTCTGCAGCATCACACAGCTATTTGCTCCTTCTGGCTTGCTGTTTTCCCCTCCCTGTTGTTGAGGAAAGCCTTTAGCAGGTAATTAGTGAAGAGTCAAGGAGCAGGAAGAGCCCCAAGAACACTGTAACAGGGGGATTTCTTTTTTGTCTTGCTTCCAAAAGACCTCCCAGCAAGCCTAGCTGCCTAGTGACTGAATGCCTTCGTGCCAGCAAACATCCCTTGAGCTGCAGGCACTAGTACTTGGCAGGCAGCCCTGCTAGCTGCCAGGGTGGCTGCCAACTCAGTGTGGCTGCTTTTTTACAGGATGTTACTGGCTGTTCAAGCCCCACCATATCCTCATCACCAAGATGGTCCCACATCTGCCCACCCCCTTCCTCCCACAGAGACAGCTTCCTGGGCTGCTCTAGCCAAATGCCTTGCAAGGCCAGAGGATCTATACCGAGCATAGTGCGGGAGATGGGAAAGGTGACAGTCGGACGCCCAGTCATCCTCCAGCGGCTGCAGAGGTAAGAGAGGTCCGTCCTCAGCATCTCCACAATCATCTTGTTGTCAAGAGCCAGGTAAAACTGCTGCTGGTCTATGAACTGCAAGGACAGTAGGAGACATGAGCAGCCCTTCCCACAGCCACCAGGTCCCTTTGATGCCACTCATATTCTCCCACAGGCGCTCAGCCAGGCCCACCACACAGTGCACCCAGGGGACATTGATCCTTTGCACCAACAGCTCATCCCACCTTACCTACTAGGTGCCACCACAGTCTAGCAAGGGACCCTCAACCCCTAGGGCAGCTACAGGCTGGTAACAACTATAAGGAGGTTAACGCCACAGCTCAGCAGCAGCGTCATCCAGGCCCCACACAAATGGTCTGTGCTGTGCCTATCCCAAGTGAATACAGACTTCTCACAGTGCCAGGCTTGTGACCCTGCTCGACACAGCATGTTAGACACAGGGGACAGAACAATCCCAGTCCTGCCATCAGCCTCCTCCTGGTGTCCTTGTCAGGGTAAGCAGAGATTTTCACCCAACACTGATCATCAGAAGGCTGAAACCATCTCCTTCCAGCAAGCGCAAAGCCAGGACCACCAACTCTGCTGCTTCACACCAAGGAGCTGGGGCTGCTCCAGCCTCTTAGGCTTTTCAGAGGGTGTTGGGCCACCCCTGAGAATAACTCAAGCACTCAGCCAGTGGAGAAACCTCCAGCCCAATTCCAGGTCACATGACAGCTGGGAATGAGCCTGTGCAAAGCCACCCACCTGTGGGGTAAAGGTAAAGATGTTCTTCCTGATTTTGTAGAGCTTGGAGGTCCCAAGAACACCCATGTGCCGGTAGGGCCGTCCAGTCAGGCACATCTGCTTGTTACAGCCTGGGGGGGTCGGGGCACAAGGAGGAGTTTTTAGTGCAAGCCTCCTCACAAAAACAGGATGCAGCAGCAGACAGAGACAGGCTTCTCTGCTACTAGCCAGCAGGAGCAGGCTAGTTTGTGGTTGGGGTACCCCAGGACCCTGCATCGAGCTGGCACAGCTCTAGGGGACAGTAATACTCTGTCCTGCAGCCCTGCTCAGGGGGCTAGGTAGACCCAGGCCATCCCCACAGACTGTTACTGGAACAGGGAGGGACATACAGCCTCTCCTGACCTCCACAACATGCTGCACCTCCAGGTCTTTGGGGATGTCAGAAGCTGGGGCAGGGCCAGGGACTCCCCAAAAGCTGACAGCTGACAGCATCCCCATTGCTCCTGGATTGCTCCCAGAGCCCAGGATGGTGCAGTAGCAGCATTGCCCCTTGGTCACGTCAGCGCTGGCAGCTGCTAGTCTACTCCCCGCCCTCTTTGCCCATGTCACACTTGACCTTTTAGTAGCTTAAATTAGCCAGCATGTGCAGCTTACAGTGGATCAAGTTTCTCCTTTGGCCCAGGCTGGGTCTCCAGTTCCTGCACAACAAGCTCCATACCAGAGGGGTTGCAGCATCAGGAAAGGAGCACACAGAGCTGAGCACACCCAAACGCTCCCCTCGCACTCAGCCCTGCTGACCATCCAGCAACAGCTATTCCAGGTTCTGTCAGCCAAGGGGACCCTTCTCTGGGGTCTGACTTGCCTCCTCCATTGAGATCTGAGTACAGGAACAAAAGGTGGCTCCTGCCTACACCAGGTCCATTCCTATATGGATCAGAGCCTCTGTTTGTCCCTGGAGAAACCATACAACTGCAATGCCAAAGGTTTATCCCTTTCAGAACCACCCTGAAGAGCACTGCCTGCCCACCCCAGCTCCTCTTGGGCAGAAGTAGCCTCACTGGGCCCAGGAATGGGTGTCAGAGCCCTCATCAGCCAGGCAGACAGCAGCAGGGCAGAACATCAGTATCCATGAGCAGGAGTGCCAGGGGATGGGACAGACCCTCCTCCTGTAACACTTTCACTGTGGAGCCCAGCTCACCCAGCCGGGCGTAGATGTGGCTAAGGATGCGAGCAGGCTGCACTCTGATGGGGTAGACGTCCGCCACGGTCTCCACGTCAATGTCTTCCTTCCTCAGGACAGCCTTGATGTCCTCTGTCTCTGCGAGGATGCACACTGGAAAGGGAGGATGACATGCTCAGTGCGGCAGGGGCACAAGCATCCCTGGCCTTTGGGGACACATACAAGGTGTCACACCAAATAGAAGCAGCTGCCTGGGGTCCCTTTGGGAACAACTTCCCATTGCAGAGGTCTGCCTTGCTCCTCCTAACACTCTTTACACCCAGCCTTCCCTGCTGAGCGGCAGGAGGGCAGGACAGTTTGCAGAGCTGCAGAGGAGGCTGTAGCAGGTGATATTTCCCTGGGGCAATGCAGGATGGGTGGAAGGACTTGCACCTCATCCTATAACCATCTTGCCACGGTTGAGATCTGGCTGCACCAGCAGCCACCCAGCAAGCAGAGCCACCCCTGCGAATTCCGCAAGGGTAGAGTCCCCAGACCTGCCAGGCCACAGGGGTTTGGGACCAGTCCCTTTCCCTCACCTTGGACCACCACATCAGGCTTGGGGACGGTTGCAAACCGGCGGTTGAGGGGATCTATTTCACCAGGAGCTAGAAACCCCTGAGGAAAAAGAGGTATGAAGAGATGAACATTTCATGGGCAGGACAGAAAAGGTGATGCCTATAGACAACCCACATTTAGGAGTCTGTGGGGGATGGAGGTCACAGCTTCCTCATGGTAGGTGTCTCAGGGTGGCAGCATTTGCTCTTTCAGAGCTCAAAGCCTGACCCCACAGCCCTCCCCAGCACCAGGGGTGACCATACCTCAGCCATCAGGCAGCCCAGGATGTAGAGGGACTGCCCCCACATGAGCGGAAGCTTGCCCATAGGTATCCTGTCCACAGTGTGGGGGTTCCTGTACTCCTCATCTACCTGGAGGATAAACCAGGAGTTTAGGGAGGGATCCAGACACAGGATGCTGAAGGAAACATCACCACTGCATTTTGAAGCCCAGCAGTTTAAGGCTTAAAACAAGAGCCTATGAAAGGATTTGCCACAGAAGGTCCAAACCATGCTGGCTACATTCCTCCCATCTTCTTTCACTCTTCTGCACGATTGCCCCAGGCATCTGCGTCAGACAACAGATCAGCTGCTCAGACTTTGTTTGGGTTCCCAACATGGGTCATCTCACTGGAACAACTGATATGCTGACTGACATCCCCTAGGAGCACTAGAAGCACCAGGGTGATGTTCTTGGATGCTGACAAGAAGAGCATCTCTCCTGTACCACCTGGGCACCAGGAGGCCATTGCTCTCAGCCCAGGCCCACACAAACACTCTCAGCGCTGAATAGGAGCTCAGCACAACCTCCTTAGTCTAGGTCCATGTGTTTTGAGCTATCAGAGGACTCCAGGCTAGCAGACTGTCAGCAAAGCACCCTTGTGTATGGGACAAGAAATGCTTTGGGGAAAAAAACCCACTTTATTTATTCAATATGGTTTTATAACAGCTCCAAGCCACGCTTTTTTTACACGGGGTTTCCACACACTACATGTGCTGTTTTACCAACGATTTGGATAAATAAGCAGTTAAAGCCTAATTATCTGGCAATAAGGCACTCCCACTCCCACCATAGCTCAGGACTACTTACTTTATCTGGCGGGACGCTGTACAGCTCTGGCATCAGGCACACCCCATTCTTCCCCTTGATGAGAACCCCCTCAAGGGCTTCCCGGTACTCCTGCGCCTGAGGAAAGAGGAGAGGGGATCTTCCCCAGTCATGGCTGCCTGCATTCTTCCTCCACATGCCTCCCTTGCCAGGGACTTCTTTCCACCAGCCTGTCAAGTCCTACCTCCCTTACCTGCTCCATGTTTCCACTGAAAATTCCATCAATGATCAAATACGCCCAGAAGAGAGGCCACTCACACTCGATGTTCTCAAACAGCTTCAGCTCAGCAGGTTCATAGTAGAGGCGGTTGGGGTCCTGCAGGGAAGGAACAACAGCCAGGGAGGTGAGGAGCGGCAGAATCCCCTCAAACTGACAGGACTCCTGCTCCCCCTGAAACCACAGCCTCAAATGCCCTCCCAGTCCTTCTCTGCAGATGATGGCTGAGACAGAGTCGAAAAGCAGTTTCACTTCCAGGCTGTGTCCTTGCCATCAGACATCCCCTCCCAAGCCCCCTGCACTGACACCAAGGGGACTCACCCTTCCTGCGCAAAGAAAGCCTACCCAAGCCCAGAAGAGCACCCCAGACCCTTGTACAACAGCACATCATCCCCCTTGCACTGGGGACATCTGCATCACTGTTGCCTCGCCTGCTCTGCCCCAGCATCACCAGGCTGGGCCAGCTGGGTGTGAGGGCTTGGGCTGGTCACACGGGGCCAGACAGCAGGGTCCCTCTTGCCATTTGGTGTGGCTGCAAGCCTGACACAAAGGAAGTGGTCAGGACAGAGAGCCACCTTCCCTGAATCCTCCCACCCCAGATGTGCAGTGTTGTGCCCTAAAGGACCTATGCTCGAACTCCCTGCTAACAGCTTTTAACTCTGTTTGCTACACAAAATGGGGAACACTGGCCTTAGTGCAAAGAGGAGAGCAAGGACAGAGGGAGCAGATGTTTTCTGTAGTGCCTGCACATGGGCCACAAGCTCCCAAACTGACTCCAGCCAATTGCAGTGCAGTGCCTCTGCAGGCAATGCTGCCCTTCCCGTGCCTCACAGCTCCCTGGAAGTAATCCACAGCTTTGCAAGCTGGCAAAGCTCATGAGTGATGGGAGTCAGACTGGAGATGCTGCTCTGGCTCTGGAGAGACGCAGCCACAGATGCTGCCTACTATGGTCAGGTCTGAAGAGGCACAGGAAAGCAGCATTTAGAAGCACCAGATTATTCTACCAATAGCCGCTGATGATTTAAGAGTCTCCAAGTACCATTTCATGGTTCTGTGGTTATCAAATGGAACAGTTGCTTACAAAACGTTCCTGTTTTCCCTCCCCAGAGCAGCAGAAGAAAGTCTCCGCTCACTCCAATGAAAGCCAAGTGTGGCAGCACACAAGCTGCATGCTGGTTCCAGGAGAGGCAGAAGCAGCTTTGTGGCCTCCAGTGCTGCCACAAAGCCAAGACCATCAGGGAGAAGCACTGCAGTCACCTCCACAGGCTTCCACCCTTTGCTCAGGGCTTGTGCAGCCCCGGGAGAGCCAGGGAAAGAGCCCACTTTGGCAGGACTCCCATACAGGGCAGTGGTCCATCTTCCCACGGCCTAATTACTACAGGCATGGGTGGGATTGTACCACCTCTGCAAGGGGCTCTGGCATTTTGGGAAACCTTGCCCAGACCCATGACACTGCCTGGGACTACTCAGGGCTCTCGTTTTCCCAGTCCTCCCCACCACAGCCTTTGTGCTGCAACCTGGGGGTGCTCGCTGCAAATGCTAGTCAGGTCAGCTGCTGCTTGGCACTCAAGTTCTGTCAAGTGGCCAGGCTGGGGACACTGACCTCTTTGGGGGTCCTGTATCCATCCCGGAGAAAGCGGCAGCAGCCATAGCGCCCCTGGAAGGGAGGGAAAGAGGTGATGAGCAGGAGGCACATGGTGAGATACCTTGTACCCTCAATGCAGAAGCAGGGCAGGGGTCTCCTCCAGCCAAATATCCCCTCACTTGCTCACCTAGTGCTCAGACACCATGACCACTGTCTAGGGCCACAGCACACAGGACAGTTTCTTTGCTCACCCCCTGCCACAGGCCATGAAGACTGGGAAAGGACATGCCTCAGCAACGCCCTCCCCAAGCATGTTTTTGGGGAGAAAAGAGCGACAGTTTGGACTGCAACTGGCTCCTGGGCAGGACAAGACAAAGGCAGAGCCACTCACCTGCAGCTTCGTGATGATCTCTTGCTTGGTGATTTCCACCAGCTCACCATCCTCCACAGCAAACGCCGGGTAGGAGATGACAGAGAGCACACTGGCATCCACCTCCTTGGATGTGGAGGCTCTGGGCAGCATCGAGTGGAGGATGGACTGGGTAAAGGGGAAGGAGGGCTGGTTAGGTTGCCAGACCAGGCATCATTCACAGTGCAACCCCAGTGGATCACAGTTCATCCTGCAACGGCGTAAAGCCTGCGCGGGCCTCACCTGGCAGTGCTGCACCTCATCTGACAGCACCCGTATCACTGACTGCGGGCCTCCCTTTGCTCCAAAGAGATCCAGCTCATCCAGTGCCTCCAGGGCAGCCTGCAAGCAGGGCAAGACCCAAAGCAGCAAGCACTTCACCACGCTGCTCATCTGTAAGAGCTCTCGCCCCATGCCAGCCCCTCTGTGTAACACACTGCCCAAATTTAAGCAAAATTTAATCCCTGCTGTGGCTGCAGAGCACCCCTGGTCAGAATGAGACATCTCCAAAGCCACAGGTAGCCAGACATCAAGAAGGCCCTGAACATTTCTGCCACACACCCCAATTAATTTCTCACTCTGAGTTCAGACAAAACTTAGGCAAGAGGGGCACAGTTTTATCCCCGCACACAAGAAAGGTCTTCCCCCTGCAGGAACCTGTCACTGCATGGGGCATTGAGCCTCAGTACCTCAACATGCCCAGCCTTCCCCATAAAAAAGCAGCATGGGGCCAGCAGTGCTCTCCGGCACTTGCCCAGCACTCCTCCCTGGCTCACCTTGGCCATGCCGACAGAGCTAGCATTCAACTCTGTGATACCCTGGTTCGTCTTGTCCCCGCGCTCCCATATCCCGAAGTCCTGTGCAGAGACAGCAGCACATTGCAGCAGGCAGCATTTCAAAGCATGCCCAGAAAGGCTTTGAACCCCACACCCATCGGTGGTGCTCCCAGCAGGTGCCATGGGCCTCTGGGATCCACTGGGGCTTCAGAAGGGGCCAACCAGCCCACTCGCCTACACCCCTGGGGCATGCTCCCCTTCCCCAGCATGGGATACCCACCGCAGTTTTGTAGGCTGCTTCAATGTAGAACACGAGGTTCTGGATAAAGTTGACTTCATCCAGGCTGTGAATTATGTGGAGGCCTGAAGCAGGGGAAGGAATTCATATTAGTCGCTCCAAGCCCACAGGCTTCCCTAGGAATGGGCTGCAGTAACCCAGGCCAGATACCTCTCCTCATCTCATGCCTGCCCCACAGGAGCCATGTCCTGGATGGCTCCCATCCCTGCTCCCATCCCACTATGGCAGCTCTGGGGCTTCAAGCAAATGGGGGCTTTTAGAGAGACAGACATCAAGGGGCCCACATCCACCTTGGGTGCTGTGAGTGTAAGAAAACAGCAAGGTCAGGGAGGTCATCGCAGCGGCTGGGCACCCAGGAAGCTGCACCCAAACTGAGAACATGGAGAGCCCTGCAGACTACCACACTCAAAGCTGAAATGGCATCCCCCAGCAGCATCACCTGAGGCCGTCATCTGTGCCAGCATAAGCAGGTAGAGTGAGGTGGCATCCATCTGTAGGTGACCCCACTCATGGTCCCCCACCACGGTGGCACAGGTGCGGGTGTTGTACTTGGCATGCAGGCAGTCCTTGGTGCTCTGGTTGTACTTGAATGCCTCCACCTTGTCTACCTTGAGAACAGCAAGGAGATGCAAGGGTTTATCAAACCCTGTCTCCAGAGAGGTCTGGCAGCACCAGAGCCAAAGGCTGCCCCATGCCATCAGCCCAGAATATGGAACCATGCCCAGCAGGGCAGGAATCCTATAGTCCCCAGGCTGAACCCCTCCACAAACCAAGGTGGTGAGCACAGGCTCATGTGCCACCCTAGTGCAGGGCTGCAGCTGCGGGGGGCCCATAGCCACAGCTGCGCTGCATGGAGAGAAAAAGGTCACTCCAAATGCCCTCAGGGAGATCTGCAGAGTCCCAGCACCAGCCAGGCCACAAGACAGAGAGCACCTGGAAAAGGCTCCACTGGCCACCAGTCTGCAGCACTGGGACTTCCATCACACCAGGGACCAATGCCAAACTGGAGCATATTTCAGACTTACTGGAAGGAGGCTTCCCTTGCTCTCAAGGAAGGCTAGCAAGAGCTGGCACAGCTGGGACCGACACTGTTTGTGGCAGAGCTAGGCCCTGAGGAGACCGCTCGACTCTCAAGAGGCGCTCCCCAGCCCCTACCTGTCTCATCATGCACTGAAGCAGCCCCCGCATCAGCTTCACCACACTCTGCAGGAGCAAGGAAAACAACCTCGTTAATCCCCACGATGCCAGAATTCCTGACTCAGGATCAGCTGGCCACTGACCTTTGCAGAGCCCCAGCTCACATTTCCATGGCCCTGGCCCCAAGGCAACAGCAGAGGGAAGTGAGATTTCTCAGCCTGCCAGCATGGCCAAGCTGCTGTGCCACGCAGGGGGAGGGAGAGCACAGCTGCAAGGATGCAGCTCCCCAGCCCTTGGGGTCTCCCTGCATCCTCTGACCACCCCAGACCCAGAGGGCTGGACCCTCGGCTGGGCTCCTGCGTGCTCCAGGAAGAGTGGACTCCGACATCGCCTGGGGACAGCCCTGTCCCCGTACCCACCACGTGGCCTCCCGCTGCCTTTTGGCTCCAGGGCTGGCTCATGCCAAAAGCAGACCAGCCAGGTGGCTGCCGGCGGCACGACAGCCACGGCGGGCTCCCTCTCACCGGCTCCCCGCTACCTGCTCCAGTTCGTAGGCTTTGGCCTTGTCCTCGTCGCGGTCGGCATTCTTGCGGTAGGCCAGGCCCAGCCCCCAGACAGCCAGGATGCTGTACACGTTATCCCGGACCCAGGCGTCCCGGTGATCAGCGCTGGCCGGGAGCAGGCCAGTCACCGCGTCCTGAGGAGGGGACACAGCGGCGGGGGACGCGGCCCCCCTTCCCAGTTAATTCCGTCCGATCCGGCCTGCGGGGCCGCGCGGCCCGCCAGGCCCAGGGGCCGCCGGGGCGCATCGAGACCCCGAGGCCCGCGGCCAGGCGGACCCCGTCCCTCCTCCCCTCACTGGGGCGGCCCCCACCTGGTGCCGGAGGATCGTCTGCTGCACCAGGCGCGCGTAGCCGTCCAGCCGCACACCCGAGTTGCTCCGGCTGCGCATGGCGGCGGCAGCAGCGGCGGCAACGGCAGGACCGGACGAGAGCGGCCAGCACCGGCGCTGAGGCGACCAGCGAGCCCCGCCCCGGATCCTGCCAGCGCCCCGCCCGCGGCACCGCCCACTCGCTGCCGCCCGCAGCGCTGCCCCAGGCGCCGCGCCGCCTCCCGAGCGGCCTCTCCTCCCGCGCTGCCCCGCGGCTCCCCGCCGCCGCCGGCGGTCCCGGTCCGCGGAGCGCTCGCTACCGAGAGGCCAGGAGCCGCCGCCGCGGCGGCCCGGCCAGGGGGAGGCGGCGCGCGGCGCCCCCTGCCGGGCGGAGGCCGCACAGCGCTGCGGGCAGTCACACGACCACGCGTGCGCGGGTACGGAGCCGCGCGAGCCGCGGGGTGCTGCCGAGTGCCGCGGGCCGTGCGGGCAGCTGGGCGGGGGGACGCGCTGCACGGGCGGACGCGCACGCACACCCGACTCGCGTGGGCAGGCGGCACGGGCAGACCCCGGCGCGCACCGCCCGGCTCCTGACGCGGCCGGTGCTCCCGGCAGCTGGTGCCGTGCCGCGCGTGGGGCTCGGTGCGAGGCACCGCCGGCCGCGCGCTGTCGCCCCGTGGCCGGTAGCAGCCGCTTGCTCTGAGCCCTCCCGATCCCGCGTGTGCTGCCAGCGAGCAGGGCCACAAGGGGAGGACGCAGCCAGCGCAGCTGACCTGAACTGGCCGAAGGGCTATTCCATCCCACAGAACGTCATGCTCGGTACCTAAACTGGGGGGAGCTGCCCGGGAGCCACCGACCGCTGCTCGGGAGCGGGCTGGGCATCACTCAGCGGGGGTGAGTAACTGTGTTGGGCATCCCTTGGGGGTTTCCCCGTGGGTTTCATTCTTTTCTCTCCCTGTCCTCTTCATTCCAATTACTATTGTCGTTGTTGTTTTACTTTATTTCAATTATTAAACTGTTCTTACCTCAACCCCCAGGCTTCACCTTTTTTTTGATTCACCTCCCCATCTCACTAGGGGGGGCAGGGAGTGAGCAGACGGCTTCGTGGTAGTTGCTGGCTGAAAGTTAAATCACGGCACACACGCGTCCATGCACGTGCATGTGTACACACGATGCATACATACTTTTGCATTTCTATGTATACACAGCACATGCGCAGCACATACAGGCACACACGCATATGCACAGGAATCCATATACACATCTACACATGCATAGACATACATACACACAGGCACACACATATTTCCTGTGCACATACATAATCTATGCATGTATGCAAACACATAGGCACAGGCATATATATCCACACACATGTATAGGTGCAGGCAGACATTCATGCATATGCACATTCACACACACACAGAGGTACACCAGCAGTGAGTGGATGTGGTGGGCTCCTGGGGACCCCAACATCCCTTGCCCTGGGGACACATATGGGCAGGTGGGGGCCAAGCAGGTGCTGCGACAGACTCAGCACCCATCGGGTGATAGGCAGGAGCCCACGGGTGCCACGTACCCCCCTGTGCCACCTTCAGGCACGTGTGGCCCTGGCACCTGTGTAACCTATCCTCACACAGGTGGGCAAGGGCAAGAAGCTGCTGGATGCGGGCAGGGAGGCAGTGGGTTTATTGCCTGCATAAAGCATCCAAAGAGGCTGAGCTGCACCATTGCCCTGGGGCCATGGGGGCACAGTCCTTCCCCCACGCAGCCCCATGGGGTGCATGTCTGCCAAGGAGTCCTGTTCAGGCAGTGAGCACACAGTAAACCCTAGTTTCTGGTGGTCCCAGTGCAGGGGGTGCTTTCCTGGGATTGCCAGTGTCTGTCAGCACTCATCCTGTGGTGGGGCACGGCGCCCAGCCCTGTGGGACAGAGCAGCCATGAGCATTGTGCCAGGGTCCCTGGAGCAGGGGCATCCCTGGGTCGGGGGGGTAAAGCTGGGCTCTGCTGGGACTCAGCCATAGGGCGTACCTAGGCTAGGGACAACGGGACTGGAGGACACGGGGATTGAGGTGCATGGGAGGTCCCTGTGCTGAGGGCAGCGGGGAGTGGTGTAGGGGTGGGAGGTCAGAGGATGCAGAACTCCCAAAGCTTAAGAGGCTGGTGGGGTTGGGGTACTTGTGGGGCCCCACAGCTGGGGATTTTGGGGTACATGGGGGGATCCCAGGGCTGGAGACACTGTGGGAATGGAGATAGGTGTGGGGTCCCATGGACATAGACTAGGCTGGGCAGGGGGTGATGCAGGTGGGACGGGCAGGGGTCCTTGCTCACCTGCAGGCCCTGGTGACGCACTTGAGGCTGTGCCAGCAGTGGGCACCCAGGGGTCTGCTGCCCACCATCCTCCAGAAGGGTGTCAGGCGTGGCAGCCAGGTGGCCACATGCCCTCCCACCTCCCGGGGCTCCCACAGCACCCAGAGGGGTGGATGGGGCAGGGAGGGGGGGGGTGAGCCCCTTGGCCCCCAGCGCCCACCCCCCATGCCCAAACCCACCCGGAGGGTGCTGGGGAGAAGCAAGAGGAGGGAGAGAAGCAGCACCAGGCCGGTGGCAGTGCATGGGTGGGCAGGGGAGGCCCTGCCACCTTGGCCAGTGCTCAGTGCAATAGCAGCTGAGGCTGCCATGGTACTGGCAACTCTGGCCGTCCCATGCCTCCACTGGGCACTGCTCCTGCCCGGTCATGGCCTTACACAAATATGGCCCCCACCCCATCTAGGGGCTGCCAGCATCTCTGCAGGGCACCTGTGAGGGAGGCATCTGGAGCCTGGGCATCACTGTCTGCCTTCTGCTACAGCTCCCAGCAGGGTGCCTAGGGCAGGGGGCAGCTGCGCTCCGCAGCTGGGTAAGCTCCACACCCTGTGCCCCTGCACCTTGCCCGGCCCAGATTTTCCCCAGCACTGCTAGGGCATGTGGGGCAGGTCACCTGCTCCCTGCCAGGTGTCATCCCAGAAGATGGGGCATATGAGGTGGCAGTGCCCACTTGGGATGGGTAGCAAGAAGGGTAGTGACTGGGGACCTGGTGGAGACAGAGCAAAGCCCCAGTGTGGGTTGGGGGCAGGAGAAGGGGCTTGGAGCAGGGCAAGAAGGGCCAGGGATATGCTGGCTGGCCTAGGGGAGAGCAGGGGGCCAGTGCAGCCCCAAGTACAGGCGGCAGCCCCACAGGCAAGACTCCTGCCAGAGCATGGGGTGGAGGCATGTCCTCAAAGGCAGGGCTCCTGGTGCTCTCCACAGGGCTGACGCCAATGGGGTGCCAGGCTGTGCTTGGGGGATTCACACAGCTGTGGGATCCATGGGAAGAGCCACCCCCCAAGGTGCACCAGGACACTGGGCTGGGGGCTCCGCACCCTTCACCCAGCTCTGCCCTGGCAGCCCCGGTGCTGGCACAGTGCCAGGGTCAGCCGAGGGACAGCAGCTTTTTCCCTGAACTGCTGCTCCTCTGTCCCTTTGGCAGTGTCTGCCCCACCACCAGTGCAGAGATCACACTGCTGGGGCAAACCCTTGGTCCCTGAGGGTATCCTAGGAAGGGGTCCAGCCCAACAGGCACAAGATCCCACCAGCACAGTGCATATGAGAGCACAGGGCTGGGACAGACAAACCCAAGTGCCCATCTGTCTCTGGGCTCCTGGCAGATCCGAGGGGGGGCACAGCAGTCTGGGGTGCAGGTCCCTGACAGGGCCAGCACTGAGCACTGGCACCCAGCGGTGCCCAGAGCTGGGACAGTGCCCAGCGCCTGCATCTTTCATCATCACTTGCCTGGATGAGTCGACACTACGTGCTTAATGATTGACAAGGGAAAAATCTTTCCCCTGGGGTCAGGTCCTCGAGATTCCAAAGAAGCTGAAGACAATCCCTTCCCCACAGTCTCCTGGCTAGAGATGGCCAGGATGTGGCCAGATAGGGACAAGGGATAGGAGAGGAGACTGGGGCTCTGCAGCTCCTCACACTGCCAGGACACAAGAGAAACTTTGGGGCTGGCAGCCCCCTGCCCCACAGCAAACACCCACAGGAGGGAGTAAGTGCTGAAACATGCCCACAGAGCTTGGACCAGCAATATTACATGGGACTGGAGGCCAAGCAAGGGATGAGACCCTGGAGAGAGCCATGAGATAAGGATGCAGAGGCAGTACCCAGCTGGTAATGCCACCAAGCACTGGGAACAAGGATTTCTGCTGCCACCTATGCCTGCCTCGCTGCTCAAAGAAGGGTAACTTTGCCCCAGCTTTACAAACACGGGGCATCATGCCCAGGAACAGGCAGGTTTGCCTCAGACACCTTCCTAAAATAGCCCTGGAAGCCAAATGCCCTGATACAGTAACAGATAGCCTGGGGAGACCCAGCTTATTGGCCCCCTGTGGTCCCCCAGGAGCTGCCCAATACAGAGGGATGTGAGGCATCTGATCCCCAGCCCCACTGAGGCAGCTGCCTGCAGCCACATCTGGTCCCCCCCACCCCAGGGCAGGTCTACACTGCAGAGGAGGCTCTTCTCACAGCTCCTGCTTGAACAAGCTGGGATTTACCTGCTTTCGCACAGCAGGAAGCAGCACCCACCCCTGCAGTGCAAGCACAAGGAGTGCTGCACAATGACACAGTCTGTACCAGCCTGTCCCAGGGGAGCAGGGGGAGCCTGCCGTACCCCAGAGACAGAGCAAGAGCAGGCCAAAATGGTCTTTAGCAAAATCCATCAATTTATTTATTTACAGTCAGCAATAAATAGAGGGAAGCCAGGTGGCAGGGGTGCTGGGAGTGGGACTGACCCCTCCAGGAACAGGCCAGGACACCAGCAGATCCCAAGGCCCATGGGACAGCAAGGGTACCAGAAAGCAGAGGGACACCATGACAAGGGTCTAGCCCCTGGGATAGGGTGAGACCCGAGCCCTGCTATAGGGCAAGCCCAGGAGTGGCAGCAGCAGCAGTGAATGGAGCCCAGCATAGGCAGCTGCCTGGCCTCTGGCACTGGGAGAGGAGCTGACAGCTCAGGTCCCTCCAGTTTTCACAGCCCCCCTAGAGCAAAACTGCAGGGGAGGAAAGGGTTTTCCCCCCTGCCAGCCCAATTCCCAGCCCAGTGAGATGCCACTGCAGCTAGGACTAGACAGGATGGGGTGCACGTGAGCTGGGAAGGAATCCCGCAGGCAGGGTTACACCAGATACAGACAGCACCAGCTTGGTGCCAAGCATGGGGACACCTGGACCCCTTGTCCTTCCAGCCCCAGCTCCACCAAGAGACACCCAGCCACCTAAGAACTTTGTGCTCCAGTCCAGGGACCCAGCTTATCTCTGGGAGCATTGGGCCAAGCCCTGCCTCCTGCCTGCCCACCCCCCCCAAAAAAAAAAATCCAACAGGCAGTGGCCATGGGGCTGCAGGAAGGACAGATGCCATGGGTCAACTGCCCCAGCACAGACTCCTGCCTTTAAAAACCTACAATTCACATAAAATTGCCATCGTAAAACCTTCCTGCAGAGCAGTGCCACACAGGGCTGGGGTGGCAGGGGGTGGGGGCAGTGAGCCTGCCCCAAGTGGAGCAAGACAAAACCCTGAAGTCCGGATCCAGCAGGCATAGGCAAAACCTGGGTGTGATATGCCCCGGCAGTGGGTGTTACCGGCAGGTGCAGGCCTCTGCAATCATGTTCTCATACTCCTTGTAGAGGATGCCACCGTCACGCTCAATCATGAGGACGCTGATGGGGCTGTAGCGGTAGGGGACACAGGAGGGCCAGGGCACGCTGGCATCCACCAGCTGATGGATGAAGCTCTGCACCACTGCATGGTTGGGCACGTGGTAGTCATAACGGAGCAGACGGGGACAGGCACCCTTACAGTAGCGTGGATTGTAGCGGTGGGGAGCAATGATCCAGTGGTCCCAGCCCAGCTGGGCAAAGCTGACGGGGAACGGGCGCAGGGAGCAGTCACTCTTCTTCTCTCCCTGCTCCCGCAGGTAGCCAGGCAGGTCATGGGCCAGTGTCCCCATGTCACGCCGGTGCCGACGGTTCTCCACTGCTGGAGGTGCCAGTCCAGCCTGTGTGTCATTGAGGTAGAGGAGGAGGAAGGGGTGGCTAGGTGCCACTGGGGCATCACGATCCCCCGCCCGGCCAGCACGCACACAGACATGCCGCAGCTCCAGGTTCCCCATGCTACCATTCCCTGGCACCAGGTAAGGGGTGACATCTGCTTCAGCCCAACCACGGCGAGGGTGGGCAGCAGGGCTGAGCAGCACCCCGGGTGCCTTGCTAGTGGCTGCCAGCTCCAAGGTGCAGAGCAGGTGACCATGGGCCAGCGGTAGGCTGGGCAGGTAGACTACAGTGGCTCGGAGGAGGTGCTCGGCTTCAGGTTGGCCCTCCAGGCGGTAGGTGAGGGGCTGCACATACCAGCGACCTGCAGGGAAGCAACAGCCAGTCCACCTTTAGGTTGACACAGGAAGCACTGTGCCAGCACAGCCCTCTCCCAGGGTGCTGCGGTGGCCCCACACAGGGCAGCTGAGCCCATGACAGCCAGGTGCCCCAACGGAAGGCAGGAGCCTTAGCAAACAGCAGCTGTGTGCCATGGCTCACTGCTGGGGTGGAGGGCAAAGAGTGGTTGGCGCAACTCCCATCCTCTGCACCATCACCACTGGCCTGACATAGCATCAGGCAGGATGGGATGGGGTGAGTGGCACACAGGGCCAGCGATGCACTTGCCCATCTCACCCCAGGGGCAGGGCAAGCCTGGCCCACCCACCAAGGGGGACCCCACAGCCAAGGGCAGCCCCGCAGTTCACAGGATGTGCCAGTCCTGGCCAGGACACTGAAGAGGGGAAGGAGGCAGGCAGAGACTCCCCTCAGGGCTCAAGTCCACCCCACTGGCTCTGCTAGGCCCCCACACTGCCCTTGCTGCCCAGCTGCTCCTTACCTGCCCAGGGCTGACGCTCATGGGAGTTGGCCTGGACCAGGCGGATGGTGTTAGTACCCAGGCTGCGGCCATGGCGCGGTCGCCCTTCACGATCAGCAGCACGCCAGTACAGGTTCAGCATGTAGCGCAGGGGCTGCCTGTTTGCTGGCCCAGCTCGCCAGCCCTGGCTGCCTGGTGCCCGCACTTGCAGGGCCTGCAGGAGGGGCAGGGGGGGGATGGCAGGCAGGGAGCCAAGGGGCAGTGGGGGCTGGTTTGCAGCCTGGGAAAGGGGCACAGCAAGGAGGAGGAGGAGGCTGGTGAAAGGATGGAGCAAAGCCATGATAAGTGTGAGGGTGGGTGGATGAGCACTACAAGGTGAGGCTGGCTGGCAACAAGATTAGGGGGAGCCTGGAGTCATACTTCTTTCCCCTGGAGAGGCAGACCTGGTTGTAGCCACTGCAGGATGCTGCCAGCTGCTATCAAGCCAGGACAGCCATGCCAGCTGCTTCAGCTCAGCACATGAACAGAAAAGTGGGGGGGCTCTGTATTCAAAAAGGAGCGCAAATTACGGACTAAAACCCAGACCAG
The DNA here is from genome assembly GCF_015220075.1 of Falco rusticolus. Taxonomy (NCBI): domain Eukaryota; kingdom Metazoa; phylum Chordata; class Aves; order Falconiformes; family Falconidae; genus Falco; species Falco rusticolus. The sequence goes on along the minus strand of NC_051200.1, from coordinate 667,834 downwards.
GGGCCAAGCCAGCCAGACTGAAGCCTGGCTATGGGGGCTGTAGAAGTGCCAGGGTAGGGGGGTAGGGGAGAGGGGGGTGAAGTGGGGTGCGTGGGGAGGACCAGCTCACTCAGCCCACCTGCTCCTGACCAGCCTCCTCCTGCAGAGTAAGAGGCCCTAGCTCTCAGGGCCCTTTTAAAGGCATGGCCCCAATCGGGGTTTAAAGGGCCAGGAGCTCCCTTCATCCCAGGGGAGAATGGCTGGAGCCCAGCACTGCGCTCCACGATGGTGAGAACCCCTCTAGCTCCCCCCACCCCACGCAGACTCTCTGGCAGTGGGCTTGGCACCTTTGTGCCCATTGCTGCGAGCTGGCATGCATTGCCCAGAGCAGGCACAAAGCCTGAGGGTCTGCTCCCAGGCCAGCCCAGCAGCACAGCCAGGCTGCCCAGTAGCTTACTTAGCCCAGCTGAGGGATGGGCATCAAGCCTAGGGACCATGGCACTGAGGCCCACAGGTGGGCAGAGTGACCCAGACTCCAGTGTTGTGGAGCACAGGCGGGTCAGCCAGTGGTACCCATGCTGTGGGCACCACCATGCCTGCAGCTTTACTGGGCTTGGCTGTCCCAGCTCTGAGGTCTCTGCTCGCACTTGCCAAAGGTCGAGAATTTGCAAGGGTGATGCCCACCCTGTTGCTGGCATGGGTCATTTGAGGCATTGCCCTTACAGGGGACATTGCCCCCCAGCCCTGGTGCTGCTTCATGGTGCTTATTTGAGGCAGGCTCTATGGGCACACCACAGGGCAAGGTGTGGGCAGCTACAGTCCATGCCCCTGGCAGGGCACCTGGTACACTGCCCAGCCCCACAGGACGGTGCTGCTCTCCTGCTGGGCTGGAGAGGGTCAGGGGAGTTGATGCTCTGGTTGGGAACCACCGGTGTGGGCACAAGGACATGGGGGCAGCTGTGGCATGTATTGATGCCTGCCTTGCCCTGGGAGCTGCCCACCCTCCCCAGTGCCAGCTGGACACAGCAATAAGGTCTGGAAGGGCCGTAGCGGGGGAGGCCAGGGCAGGGAGGGATGTGGTGCTTAATGGGGTGTGGGGCCACACGTGAGCCAGGGTGCAGAGCCCTCACGCCTGGCCAGGCAGCCCTGGTTACTTATTTGAGAAAGGGCACAGCAGCAGCCAAGCCCACTGGAGTCTGGGAAAAGTCCCAGGCATGGCAGGCACTGGCAGTGAGTGGGGGGCACAACAAGGGGGGGGGGGGGGTTGGCAAGGCCAGTGGTGGACATGCCGAGGCCATGCAAAGGGGGGCCGTGTGTCACTGCTGGATGGGCTTCAGTGCCACAGTCTGAGGACCGCCCCACCCTGGTGCCCTGGGACCCCCCAGCCTGTGCAAGGACCGGGCTCATGGCCTGGCTGCCTGCCCCCAGGCTGGGCTGGGGTTTGAGGCAGGCACCGGTGGACAGGGCTGCCAAGAAAAACTCGAGGGACTCTTCCCGCGCCAGGGCTGGGCATACCCGGGGGTAGCTCGCCTGCCCCGTACAGCAAGCCCACCCTCCCGGGCCACAGCGCTGTGCCCGCCCAGCCTGCCGGCATCCGGGGGCCGCGGGCGTTGCTGGCAGGGCTGAGCTTTCCCGGCCGGCTGGGCTGTCTGCAAAGGAGATGAGTAAGAGCCGGGCCCCGGGCGGGAAGGGGAGGAGCGGGACTCCAGGGCTCCCCGGGGAACCAGCGCCGATCCACTTCCACCACTCCCAGCTGCTGCCCACTGCTGCTTTGCCCTGCCTCAGTTTCCCCAAAGGGGCACAGCAGCCCCTCCTGGACCTCGTGGGGGAAAGGCAGAGGTGAAGCACAGCCATGCTGCCACGCCTGCCTTGGGGCACCTGGCAGGCCAGGGTGGGGGCCGGAGTGGGCAGGCCAGACAGGAGCTGGCATCGCGTGCTCATCTGCAGGCAGCAGGGCTCAAGGCGCCAGCGTGATTGCTGGGGTGGGGTGCCATGGGGAGCCTTCTGCCCCAGGGAGCTGTGGTGGGTGCTGCATCACTTCGCTGCCACTCAAACAGGCACCTCTTGCACCTGTATGAGCACTGCCAGGCTGCTGGCCACACCATGCTGCTGGGCTGGGCTAGGCTGTGCCAAGCCATGCTGTGCCATGCCATGCCAGGCTGAGCTGTGCTGAGCTGGCCCTAATGGTGCTGGTCCCTGGAAGTACCATACTGTGCTGGGCGTAACTGGGTCACGCTGTGCTGAACCATCCCAGGCCAAGCTAAACCAGGCTGGGACATGCTGTGCCAAGCTGGACCATGCTTGTCTGTGTCAACCTGAGCTGAACTGCACTGAGCAAAATCAGACCAGGCTGAGTGGAGCCAAACCAGGTCAGGGCCCTGGCCGTGCCACGCTGTACTGATTTGAACCATACCAGCCCTGTGCTGGGCCACACTGAGCTGAGCCAAGCCGGAACACACCAGCCTAGCAGAGCTGCACAGCACAATGCCAGGGCTGAGCCATGCTGGGCCAGCCAGCCCATGCTGGCCCCCTTGCTATCCCATGCTGAACCAAATTGTACCAGGCTGAGCTGTGCTGTGCCAGTCCTCCATGTCACACCATGCTGGGCTAAGCTGGACTGAGTTGAACCATGCTGGCTGGGCTCTGCCAAGCTGAGCCAAGCAGCTCAGTGCAGGTCCCTGGGTCCAGCTGTGCAAGGCCAAGCTGAGCTGAACTAAGTAGCACAGTTCTGTGCTGTGCCATTGTGTGCTGAGCTGTGCCAAGCTGTGCCATGCGCTGTGCTGAGCTGTGCTATGGCTGTGCTGAAATGGGCTGAGCCAAGCCGTGCCAAGCGAGGCTGTGCCGTGCCATGCCATGCCGAGAAGTGCCATGCCGTGCCTTGCTGAGCCAAGCTGACCAGCGCTAAGCCGTGCCGTGCCTATCCGAGCCCAGCCGTTCCAGCTCAGCCGATCGCAGCCGTCCCCCCGCGCCTCATTGGCGGCGGCGGCGGAGCAGCCCCGGTGCCGGGCCGGCCCCGCCCCGTGCTCGGCCCCGCGCCGCTCAGCCCGGGCGGCGGGGGTGTCATTTCCTCCGCGGTGCGGGGCCGGGCCGCGATGGGGCAGTAGCTGCCATGGAGCGGGCCGAGGGCCGGCCCGGCGCCCCCCAGTACGTGCATGTGCAGCTGCAGGGGGGCGCGCCCTGGGGCTTCACGCTCCGCGGCGGGCTGGAGCATGGCGAGCCTCTCATCGTCTCCAAGGTAGGCGCCGCCGGACGCGGTCCCGCGTGGGCTCCGCGGCATCCCCCCCGCGAGGGGCCTCCGACCCGGGGCGGGGCGGGGCGGGGGAACACGACACCCGGTGCGCGGTGGCGATGGGGACACGGGGAGTCTCGGCCGTGGGTTCGCATGTCCCGGCGCGGCGGGGCCGTGGCAGGCTCCCGCACCCACGTCCCCCCGCGACCCGCCACGCCGAGCCGCGGGGGAGAGTGGGAGCGGGGACCGTGGGGGCCGAGGAGGCGGAGGGACAGCCCAGGCCCGGCGGCAGGAAGAAATTCCTCCGGCACATCCGTTGGGCTGGCGACGGGGGGGCCCCCCCCCGGTCCCGTTCCACGGGGCGCGGCCCCTCCCTTCACGTGCTCACCCGTGGGTGCCGCGCCCCCGGGCACCCCCGGGACCGGGCTCTGCGGGGACGTTGGAGGTCACGGTGGAGGGGACCGGAGTCCGTCCCGTTCCGGCACCCCCTAAGCGCTTGGGCAGGGCCGTGCCCGGGAGAGAGGGCTGGTGTCGGGGTGCGGTGCCGCGCCGGGGGGAGGCGCGGGGGTCCATCCCGCCCCCGCGAGCGGGGAGGGCGAGGGTGGGGCCCTTACGGCCGCAGCGTCCCGCCGCGCGGGGGTCACCGATGCCCGTGGCCCCGCCGGGGCATCGACCTCCTGGGACACCCGCTGGGACCCGAGCGGCAGCCGGGAGTGCGTCCCCCGCGCCGCGGAGCTCGGCCGAGACCTTGTCACCGGGCGGTTTGGCCGCCTCCCCGCCCGGTGCCACTGTCCTGCCGGGGCCAGGGTGCTGCCGGGCCGGGCTGTGCCGCGGCCCCGGGGCTGCCTCCCTGCCCCGAGCCGGGCTGGCTGCCCCCTCGGGCCCTCCACGCCCTGCGCCGGGACGCGGGGCAGCGCGGTCTGGCTGGGGGAGCTGGAAAAGTGACTCCGGTCCCTGCCCTGCGCCCTGGGGTGGCACCGGCGGCGGGCGGGAGCCAGAGCCCTGCCGGGGGCTGGGGGCTGGGGGCACTGCCCGCCCCCCCGACTCGCTACCGGGCCTCGGGGTGGGGGCTCCCGGTGGGTCCGCCGGCTGCTGGCGGAGGGGATAGGGGGGGCAGGGGATGCTCCCGACTGCCGCTGAGAATGGGGGGTGGATCCTTGCGGAACGGGGGTGCCGGCTCCCGCGCTCCCCCCCCGGTCGGGCCGCCGCCACCGCGTGTGCTCTGCAAACAAAGGGGGCTTGTTCCAGCGCTCTGTGCTTTCAAGGGAGGGTCCCCCGGGGCGCCCACTCCGCCGCCGCGGCCAGCCGAGGTGTGTGCGTGCTGGCCCGTGTGGGGAGGGCGCAGCCCCCACCGGCAGCACAGGGGCCCCCGCGCCGAAAAGGGGAAAGGGGTCCCGGCGCTAAGTGGGACAGTTTGGCCCCTGAGCCCGCTGCGGGCGGGATCCCTTCCTGCGGCAAGTCCCATGGCACGCTGGATTCTCTGTGGAGCTGCCAAGTGTCCCCCAGCACAGGCCCCCTCAGGCACGTTGGGAGCAAGGAGGGAGTTCTGTGTGGGGCAGGGTGGGCACAGCTCAGGAGCTGCCACGGCTGCTGTGCTTTCTAGGACAAGTCTCTCCTGGGGCAGGCAGATAATCCTGTGAGCCAGCCAGTGGCCACCATTAGGGCCCAGAGTGAACACCGGGGGTGATGTCAGGGAAGCACTCAGGGCTGGCCCAGCCAGGCAGGGCAGCAGGCAGCAGGGTTTGGCTGCCAGCGCTGAGTTTACTGGTGGTGAATGCAGAACAAGAGGCTGTTTGTGCCAGTTTTAGCTCCTGGTGAGCAATGCCAGGGCTGAGCTGTGTCTGTCCGTCCTGGCGTGTGTGGTGACCCAGACATGGGTGCAGACCCAGTGGTGTCCTGCACTGGAGGGGGACCTGTCACAGCTAACTCAGCCCTGTGGCCATGGCAGGTGGGACTGGGTGGGCGCTTGGCTGGGCAAAGGGCTGGGGTGAAGGTACAGCCTGCCCTGCCAGCCCGCACTGCTGGAGCAGCCCAGTGGTGGGCAGCAGCATGGCAGAGGTTAAGCCCAGGTGCTCCAGCCAGTGCCCTTGCAGGCAGCTGTGGACGCGGTGCCCAGGAAGGCATCCCCACAGCTGATTCTGGGGTGGGAGGGCAGCCTACCGGCACAGGTAGGCGTGTCAGGCTGTGCCCAGCCTGGGCAATGCATTGCAGTCCCCAGGTCCCTGAAAAAATGGGGAGTTGTGGGGTGCTGGGCACAGCTGTGCCAGGCAGAGCCATGGGGCAGTGCTACACTGGGCAGGACCGGGTGCCATGTTGCCCGTGGGCAGCAGGTTGCTCCTTGAGCCCCTGTCCAGCACCATGGCTGCGAAGGGGTGCCCAGGGCTGTGTGCCTGGTGGCCAGCCCACTGGGAAGGTGCAGGTGCCACCCTGCAGCAGGGCCTGGCTGCCGAGATGGCACCACAGGCATTGTAGGCAGAACATGTTTCTCTGCTGGACTGGACGTGGCAGGGCAGGGTGAGGAGCTCTGTCACAGGGCAGGCCAGCTTTGCCCGTCACCTTGCGGGCAGCTGTAGGGTCTGGCCAGGTCAAGCTCCACATCCACACTGGGCATGGGGACTTGCACCCCAGGTCCTGCCCCATGCACCTGCATACCCCATGCCACTGTCACCATGCAGCCCAGCAGCTGGGCTCGTTTGTCCTCCTTGCAGTGTGAGGGGCTAGGCACGGTGGTACCAGGCCATTGAGAGTGGCAGGATGGACAGAAATTTGTGTCAGCCCCAGACACTCTGCCTGTCCCAGCTGGGCACTGCTCACCCCAGGACTGCCCACACTGCACCTACCTGCTGGGGCAGAGGGGACTTGTTGGGACCCCCCAGTTCTGGCAGCGCTGTGTCGTCCACGCCATGGCAGTATGGGGTACCAGGCTTATTTTGGCTGTGGGTGGCAGGATGGGGTAGGCATGTGCCAGGGCCAGGCACAGCTCGGCACTTCCCCTGCTGTTGGCTTCACTGCGTGCACACAGCATGATGGCATCCTTCAGGCACTGAAATAACTGCGGGTGCCCAAGCAGGGCTGACGTGGGGCTGGGAGCAGCAGTGGGGGGCTGGCACCCGTGCTGGACAAAGAACCCTTGTGCTACCCCCGCCTGCGGGGGAATCTGCTGGGACAGGACATTTTTCTTCTCCCCCCGCTCCCTGATGCCCTTTCCTTGCTCAGAAATTCATGTGACTGGGGCAGGGGGGGAGCCTGGCGCTGCAGATCCCTCTGCAGTGCCTGGGGTGCAGGCACCCCTTTCTGAAGCCTTTTTCTCCCCTGGCACCACCACCCCCAGGGTGTTCTGGGGGCTGTATCCCCCCCCAACACCCCACCCCTCTTTGTTGCCCAGGTGGAGGATGGGGGCAAGGCTGCTCTGTCCCACCGGCTGCAGCCAGGCGATGAGCTGGTGAACATCAGCGGGACGCCACTATACGGGTCCCGCCAGGAGGCCCTGATCCTCATCAAGGGCTCCTACCGCACCCTGAAGATGATTGTCCGCAGGTTGGCTGCGCTGCGTGTTGGGGGGCGGGGGGGCGGAGGGTGGTGCCAAGGCCTGGGAGGCATCACCTGCCTGGGGCGCTGGTAGGAATCTGGCAGTGCCCCCGTCCCCAGCCTGGAGGTGCTCCGTGCTTTGGCGTAGGACTGAGTAGGGTAGTAACTGGGTAGGGGGCAGCCCCACCATGGCTGCCAGCACCCCTTGGTGGGCGGGACACCAGCCCAGGGTGCTGCCAGCAGAGCCAGGGCAGTGCGGCAGGCTCGCCACCCCCTTGCTAGGCGGTATCCTCAGAGTGTGGCCGCTCCTCTCCCTTCCTGCCTGCCTGCCTGCTGCCTGCCTGGGAAAGGAAGGAGAGGCAGGGCTGGGCTGTGCAGTTGTCCGTCCACCCCCCTGCCGACCCGCATCCACTCCCTTGGCTGCATCCCGACCGGGCTCCTGTTCCAGCGGTCCCTAGGGGTTGGGGCAGCGCAGGGCGCTGCCCACGGGACAAGGGGTGCCATGGGGCTGTGCTGGGGCTCAGCATCATCCATGGTGAGTCTGGGGGCTCCGGGCAGGGGGTGGGACCACTGTGCTAACCCCACTGCTCACCCCTGTCACCCAGCAGGTGTTGGGGCAGCGCTGGGCACTTGGCGGGTACAGGAGGTGGCATCTGCCCGTGTGTCTGTGCAGTGGCACTGGACGTCGCTGCTTGTGTGCGCTAGGGTGGCTGGAGACCCCCACAGCTGCTTTACACAGGGGGTGGGACAGGGCTTGGCACCTGGGGACCCCTCCCTGGGCACACAATGTGGCCAGATTGCTGCAGATGCTGAGGGACTGAGGAACAAGGGGGAAGGTCAGGCTTGTGCTGGGGACACAGATGTGGCCCCAGGGTCCTTGGCATGGCTGCCACGGATGGACCTTCACCCTGCCGTGGCATTGCCTCTGGGCTGTGCTGGGGCCATGTCCTCGGTCCGCTGCTGATGCTGGCAGTGGGGCTGCTGCAGGCAGGGGAGCCCCATCAGCGGTGGGGGGCAACCGTGGGATCCCACTGCCCAGCACTGGGTGCTGGCAGGGCTGGACGCTCCTCCCTGCCGTCCTCATCGAGCGGGTGCTGGCCTGGGGGGGACAGGAAGCCCCGTAGGAAGTGACTTCAGCCCTGGTTCCTCGGCCCAGCTTCCTCCCCATTCTTGTCCTCTCCTGCTGTTGCTCTTGGCAGGAGGAGCGTGCCCGTCCTCCGGCCCCATTCCTGGCATGTAGCCAAGCTCACCGAGAGCCGCCCCAACGCCCCTGCCATGCACTGCCTTGCTGATGCCTTCAGCCTCTCCTGGCCCTCGGGGTGTGATGTCAGGTGAGACCCCCTGACCAGCCCCCAGGGGCACCCATGGGACCGTACAAGGGGAGGGAGCTGGCAGGGCACCTACTTGGGTTGGGGCGGGAGGGGTGTGGGGTGTGCGCGTGCTTGCTTGCCCCGCACTGCTGTCAGGCATCACCCCGTGTCCTGTGCCTGTGCTGCCCTTTCCCCTGCCTGATGACTTGCTGGCTCCGGGCAGGAAGGGGCGGTGGCTCCATCGGAGTTGGCCAGGAGCTGCCGAGTCCCTGTGCCCCTGCTGCCGGTGTGGGCAGGGCCTGAGTGGCTGGAGCCACGCACACCCTGCGCCCCTGAGCCCATTCCCCCTGCCAGCACTGGGGCAGTCTTGGTGCTGCCCCCAAGCCCGGGGATGAAGGGCGGGCGAGGGCTGCACTGGCCTGTGCCCTCCCCATCCTGGGGGGTGTATGTGGTGGGAGGGCATTGGCTCCCTGGGATCTCTTGCCCACCAGAGGGGCTGGCAGGGATCAAGATGGGGGGTGGCGGGCACCCCTAACACCGGCATGGGGCCGGGTGGCAGCGAGCTGTCCCTGCAGTGGAACCCACTGTCCCGGCACTGCAGCACCGACCGGAGCAGCTCCATCGGGAGCATGGAGAGCCTGGACCAGCCTGGCCAGGCCTGCTATGAAGGCGACCCCTCACCCATTGACCAGGGCATCTACCACAGCAAGCGGGACTCAGCCTACAGCTCATTCTCCACCAGCTCCCTCACCTCTGACTGCACTCTCTCCCTCCGCCCTGAGGAGACCACCTCTGTCGACTCCAGCCTCCAAGGCTCCTGCAAGCCCCCCAACGGGCGCTACCTGACCACAGGGGCTGAGCCACCCACCAGCCAGCACCCCGAGGCCTGGAGGGTGCCTATGCCCCCCCAGCCCCCTGTCAGGAGGGACAGTCTGCGGGCAGCCCCAGCCGGCAGAGGGGACAGGCGCTGGGTGTCAGTGTCGGTGGACATGCTGCATGCCAAGGGTCGATGGATCTCTGACACCTTCCTCTGCCAGAGGGATAGGGAGGCAGAGGCAGCAGGTGGGAGGATGCCAGTGCCATACCCCATGAAGGACCGCCTCTCTGCCAATCAGTATTACACGCTGAGCTCCCACCCCAACCGATGCCCAGCCGAGCCACACCGGGGGGAGGGCACGGAGCCTGGTGACCAGCTGTACCTGGATGGCAGCATGCACCAGGTGCCGGATGCCATGGCAGCAGGTGACAACCTGCTGCTGTCCCCCCTCAAGGGCCATGCGCCACACCGGCACAGTGCTCCTGAGCAGCTGCTGGCCTCCCAGCTCCGCTCCCTCCAGGTGGGCTCCAGCAGCGGGCGAGCCTCACCGGCCCCCGATGGGCACCACTGGACCCTCTCCCCGCTGCACCCTGAGGGCAGCCGGCCAGGGACTGCGGTGGCTGCCCAGGACCCCCAGCTCTGCCCAGAGCCATGCTGCTGCCTGCCGCCCTGCCGCTGCTGCCCTGAGCTGCAGCGAGCCTGTGGGCAGGATGGGCAGGGGGCCAGCCCAGTGCGTGGTAGTGAGGGGCCGGCAGAGGAGGAGAGCCGGGCAGGGGGCCGGCGGGCTGGGGGCCCACCCCACCGCTCTGCTCAGATGCGCCGCCGCAGCGACCGCTTTGCCACCAGCCTGCGCAACGAGATCCAGCGGCGCAAGGCCCAGCTGCAGAAGAGCCGGGGTCCCGGTGCCCCGCCACCTGGTGAGGAGCCGGTGGAGGAGGCAGAGGAGCCCCCCGAGGGCAGCGTGCTGGTGGAGGGACCCCGTGCCCCAGCCAAGCGTCTCAGCCCTGCGCCAAGCGAGGATGGCAGGAACCCCAGCTGCTCGGAGGACCGGGGCATCCCCACCCCTGACCCACTGCCGGTTCCCAAAGGACCCTCATCCCCGGAGCGGGTGGTGCGGACGGGCGGGGGCCACTGGCGCTGGTCCTCAGAGCACAAGCTGCAGTTGCAGCGCTCGCCCAGTCCTGGTGAGCTGGAGGGCTACAGCCAGGGGCCTGCGGCCCCCAGCTCCCCGCCACGGGGCACCGATGAGGCCGTCCTCCTGCCCTTTGCCGACCGCCGCCGGTTCTTTGAGGAGAGTAGCCGGCCGGTGCCACCCCGGCACAGCAAGCCCTCGGCGTGTGATCCTGGTGCCTTCCAGCCCCACGGCCCCGAGCGCCGGGACATCCGCCACCTCTCCATGGACCAGACCTATGGCCCCCCATCACCCAGCCAGCCGGCCTCCACCGGCCTCTATGCTGAGTGCTGCCGGGAGCAGCCCCCCTGCTACAAGCCGCAGGGGAGGCCGGGCGAGCTGGAGTACCTGCGGGGCTTCTACCCCTGCGGGGTTCCCCTGTGCCCTGAGCCCTGCCGCTACTGTGGCAGGGACCTGTGCACCCCACCACTGCCGCGCAGCCACACCTGTCGCTGTCACCCCCAGCCCTGGGCACGCTGCCCCGACTGCTACTGTCCAGGCCCCCGCCCTGGGCGGGAGGAGAGTGACGCCTGGCCCCCCCGGAGAGCTTTTGCCACGGTGAGTGAGCCCCCCAGTACTGTGCTGGGGAGCAGCACCGGCACCACCCTGCACTCCCAGAGCATGACTGTGGGTTGGGGTGGGGGTGCTGTGACCACAGGGTGCCCTGCAGACCCCATGCATGCCTACTGTGCCTGGGGGTCAGGGGTTGCTGGAGAGGGGAATGCTGACCCCGCTTTCACACTCCCTCTCCTTCCAACCATGCAGGAGTTTCCTCCAGATGAGTGGGAACCACCGGCAATAACCAGGAAAGCCAGCCAATCCGTCAGGTGAGCCCATGCCAGCTGCCAGGACGTGCATGCCACTCGGTGGGGACCTCTGCTAGTGAGGCACAGGGACCACTGTGATTTGGGTGATGATGTACAAAGTGCCTCCCTTAATGCCCTGGCCGCAGCTGTGCTGTACCCTGAAAAGTGGGGGCGCGTGCCACCACGGGCAAGCAGGGCCTGGGGGTGTGAGGAGGTGCCCGTGGCGGGGGAGTCCCTCCATACCTGTCGCCAGGGGGCTAGGAGTGTCTCTGGGGGGCTGTATCCAGCACAGGGGCACTGGGAGAACCCAGGCTTTCCCCACTAGTGGGACTGGGTGACTCCAGCTGGTGAAACTGCGGCAGGGGTGGGCATGAGCTGCTGGGGGTGGGGGGTGACTATCCAGGGGGGATGGGTGCCCCTTTCTCTCCCCAGTGAGCTCTCCCACCACCAACTGGGCTTCCCAAGGCTTGGCCCCTTCCACCCGTGCTTTGAGAGCACCGAGCCGGAGTGGACACCCTGCTACCGGGCCACATCCACGCACGACCTCTCATGGGATGGTGACCGCCTGGCCTGCTCCCCCGAGAGTCCCCCGGATCCCCTGCACCGCCCACTGCGGGGCAGAGCCTTCTCTGAAAGCCACCTCAACTTGGAGCCTGCTAGCCCCCGGGGCCGCGACCAAAGGAACCTTCTCCGTGACAAGCTGGACCCCTCTGGCATCCCCAAAAAGAAGGGCCCCCCACCTCCCCGCCCGCCTCCCCCCAACTGGGAGAAGTACAGGCAACGCCGGATGTCCCAGCGCCTGCTGGATGGTTCTGGGCATGGCTCTGCCTTCACCGCTGCCCCTGTGCCAACCTACAGCATTGCTGAGGCTGTATGCGAGCGGACCCAGAGCCTCAGTGGGGAGCAGGGGGGCTGGTCCTGGGGGCATGCCGCTCGCTCCCCTGCCCCACCGGGTGCCTGGCCCCGACCTGAGCCCCCCAGGTCACTCCACAGGATGCCTGAGCCCGATGCTGGCAGTGCCGAGATTTGCAGGCAAGTGCCGCCATGACGTGGGGGTGGGAGCGGGGCTGTGGGCACAGCCTGGGCACGGGGTAGCTTTGGGGACATGTGGCCCTTCGAACCCTGTGTTGGAGCATCCTAATCCACCCCTTGGGGCAAGCTATGGGATTTTTTGGGGGCGGGGGTGTCCTTCCCTGGGGTGGGCATGGCCCTACATGTCCCCCATGGGTGGGCAGGGGAGCTGATGTGGGTGCCTCCACATGGGTGTTGGCAGGGTGGCAGGGGCTGGGGAGGAGCGGCCGAAGGTGAAGCGCCCTTGGGAGACGGAGGAGCAGCCCCAAAGTCTCAGCCGGAACCAGGAGCGGGGCTGGGCTGGCCCCCATGGTGTGGGTGAGTGCTCCCTGCCCCTGCATGGAGGCCCCAGCCCTGCCACCCCAGAGGCACCCAAGCCTGTCCCTGGCAAAGCAGAGGGGGTGAGCTGCCAGGGGGGCCGGCCCCAGCCCCACCATGTGGACTCGAAGGAACTGCTGTGGGATGTGGCAGGCAGGGACCGCTCCCTGGCTGGTATCCTGGCCCCCTCGGCCCCCCTCAGCACTGCCACCGAGGTGATGGGCGAGCTGCTGGTGGCGGGGGAGTGGCAGCCCCGGCGGGAGCATTTCCGGCGGGACTGGCACCTGGAGGCCCTGGCGCAGGACAGGTAGGGCTGGCGTGGGTGTACCGGGCACTGTGCTGAGGACAGGCGGTACCCCACTGCCACGGCGCTGAGCCCGTGTCCCTGCAGGCAGGGCTTCGAGCCCATCTCGCCGCCCCCTGGGAGCACTGCCAGCTCTGCATCCTACCCAGCATATTATGGCATGGCATCGGGCAAAGCTGAGCCGCTCAGCAAGGTAAAGGAGCTGCCGGAGGTGGAGAGAAGTTCAGAGGATGAGGAGGAAGAGGTGGACCATGAGCTGGTGGAAAAGAAGGTAAAGTGGGCACTGCTGGGGACGATGCCCTCGGGGTTTCCCACTGCAATCGCTGGGTGTTCTGGAGACCAGACACATTGCTGGATGCTCACAAGGAGTGGGGCATCGTTACTTCCTTGCGGGAACTAGGAGCATCACCAGATCCTCAGGGGAACCAGGGACATTGCTGGGTGCTTGCAGGGACCAGAAGCACTGCTGGATGCTCACAGGGGCTGGGACATTGCCAGGTGCTTGTGAAGACCGGGGGTGTTGGGTGCTTCTGGGACCTGGGAGCGTCACCAGCTGCTGCTGAGAACCAGGAGCATCCGCTCAGAGGAACTGGGGGCATTGCCAGATGCTCGCAGGGACAAAGGGCATTGCTCAAGTGTTTGCAGGGACTGGGACATTCCCGAGTGCTCACAGGGACCAGGAGTGGCGCTGGGTGCTTGCAGGGACTGGGGACATTGCTGTATGCTCACGGGGTCTGAGACACTGCCAGGTGCTTGCAGAGATCGGGGACATTGCCAGATGCTTGCGGGGCACAGTGCAGCATGGCACCCCTGCACCCAAGTGCCGGTCCCCAGGTCCCAACAGGGGGTGGCCCCAGTTGCCCCTGACCCCTTCCCTCTGGCAGCTGCAGCTGATTGAGAGCCTGAGCCGCAAGCTGGCCGTGCTGCAGGAGGCGCAGCGGGGGCTGCAGGAGGACATCAGCGCCAATGGGGCACTGGGTGAAGATGTGGCTGCCCGCCTGCAAGCCCTCTGCACCCCAGGGGAGTTTGACAAGTACCGCCTCTTCGTGGGCGACCTGGATAAGGTGGTCAATCTCCTGCTCTCCCTCTCGGGTCGCTTGGCCCGGGTGGAGGCTGCCCTGGGCAGCCTAGGGCCGCATGCCCCCACTGAGGACAAGGTGAGCACGGGGCAGGGGGGCACCTGTGGGGTGTCGGGGTGCGGGACCCTGTGCCATTGCTGCCCATCTTGCCCACAGGTGGCCCTGCGAGAGAAGCAGAGGCTGCTGGTGGCACAGCTGGAGGATGCCAAGGAGCTGAAGGAGCATGTGGGGCGGCGGGAGGAAGCGGTGGGTGCCATGGTGGCGCGATACCTGCCTGCTGAGCACCTCCAGGACTACCAGCACTTCGTCAAGATGAAGTCAGCCCTCATCACCGAGCAGCGGGAGCTGGAGGAGAAGATCAAGCTGGGCCAGGAGCAGCTCCGGTGCCTGCGTGAAAGCCTCGGCCAGGCCCCCAAGGGCTGCTAGCCCCCTGACCAGCCTCCCCCCAGGACCCTGACCATGGCCCCAGCTTGCTGGCCCCTCAAGGGCTCTCCTTGCACCTGTCTGTCTGTCCAGCCCCTGCCTTTTATTTATTTTTCCAGTTTACTGAGCAGGGGAGGGGGTGGTGCCCGCCAGGCACAGGCCAGGGCGGATCGTGCCACAGAGCTGCCCTGGGCTCTAACAGCCACCCAGCTCCCCGTGGCCCATGACGACCAGGGGGATGGATCTTGTCCCCCCCTCCCCGGGTCTTTCTGTGCCTGCAGGGGACCCTCTACCTTGCCCTGGACACCAGTGGCTATCCCGCAGCTGGTGCTGCACCGAGTGCCTTAAACACCCCCTGGCTGCCTCAGAGCATCCCCATGCAGCAGTGCCTGGAAGGGTTAAACCATTCTTGCACTCCATCATGTCTTATTTGTCTGTCATGTCTGTTTGTCCAGTTCTGTCTGTCTGTCCGATGGGAGCTGAAAGAATTTCGGCCCCGGGCATCCTTTTCCTCTCCATTGTGTCTGAAACAATGGCCCTGGTTAGCAGTTCTTTAACCCACTCCCGGCCGGCTGAGGAACTGCAGGGGGCCAGCGCCGGTGCTGGTGAGTGCTGTGCACCCCTCTACCGGGGGACACTGCGGTGCCCTGGCATGGTGCCCTGCCAGAGGAGGAGGTTCTGGGAGCAGTAGACCAGGGGCTGTGAGTGCCCCCTGCCACCAGTGCTGTGGGCACAGGGACCACCCAGCCTCATCTAGCCCTTGCCTCCAGCCTTTGCCCCAGCACTGGGAAGGATTAATAGAGGAAAAACCACCCTAAGGATGAAATGGGGTACCTGTCCCCTTCTTCTGTGCTGCAGCAGCCCCAAATAGCACTTAGACCTCACGCTGGGTCATCCCATCTGCCCTGCCGCTGCCTGTATGCCCCCATGGGCCGGGCAGGTGCCTTGCTGATTTTGCACAGGGGTTTCATGGAAGCGGCAGCAGCTGGGGGTGGGCCCCAGCCCCTTTAGGGGTGGCCATAGCTGGGCAGCCCAGCCCCAGGGTGCAGGCGGCACCCGTGCCTACCCACTTGGCACTGCAGCACACACACCCCGGTGTGGCTGCCCACGCCCCTGAGCCCGTTGAACACTATGCCCCACACCTACCTGGCCCTGCCCTGGGACAGTGCCTGGCAGGAATGGGGTCCCCCGCATGCCCCCCATCTCAGCCATGCCCTGTGCCTGCCCAGGAACACTGCTAGGACCAAAGACTGCACCCAGTGGTGGATATGCTGCTCTTGGGGGGACTGGCATCCCTTACTTAGTAGGTCACTGTGCTGGTGTCCGTGCCTTGCCGCGTGCCATTGTGCCTCTCTCACACTAAATGAGCAGCAGCAGCTGCACAACTGTTCCAACTTGTGTCTCGTGTGGTTTGTCCCTGCAGCCCCAGCCAGTGGCACTGGGGCTGGCCAGTGACTGCCAGAGGGGCAGATGCCCCAGCTAGACTGAGCCAGGTCCTGTCAAATGCTTGGGACCCAAATGCTCCCGTGGCACCACAGGCACCAGGGATTCAGCCATGGGCAGGGAGTCCTCTGCACTCAGTGCCACCAGGCTGGGTCAAGGCAGGGGACAGGGCCTGGACCCCTCCCCAGGGGCACATGGAGGCGGCACAGTGCTTGGGTGACAGTTGTAGCATTGTCCCTGGCACTCACAGTGACAGCATCACCTCCAGAGTTTTTGGGGTGGAATCAGGGCCGGGGGGGTGTCTAGTGGGGGTGGCAGTGCTCAGCGGGGTGGCACGATGCTGCTGCTGCTGAGCTGGCTCCAGGGTGCCCCAGTTCACCCCAGCACACCAGGGCAGCATGGGTGGGCATGGCTGCCGTCCCCTTGCTGGCAAAGCACCTTTCTCGGGGCCTCTGTGTGCCAGCCGGGCACCAGGGAGCAGGGCCTGGTGCCTCATCCCCATGCCAGGGCAGCGCTGGCCCCTGCCCACGCGTGGCAGCCCCACGATCCCGGGCAAAAAGGGGGGAGCCGCAGTGCAGGGCCAGTGTCGGCCGCTGGGTGGCACCAGCACACGTGTGTGAGCAAGCGCGCGCGGGGTGGGCACGTGTGCACGCACACACAAGCAGATGCATGAGAGCAGGTGTGTGAGCACACGTGCGTGTGGGTGGGCATGGGCATGCATCAGCGGGTGACATGTTGGAGCACATGCACATGCGTGTTGGTGCAGAAACACAGGAATGTGCTTGTGTGTGAGCCCATGCATGTGCTGGTGAGCACATGTGCACAGGGGTGAGTGTGTGAGCACACACCAGGGTAATGCAGGAGCATGTAGGTGCATGGCTGAAAGCATGCTGATTGTGAGCACGTGGCTGCGTGAGGGAATACAGGCACATGCGTGTCAGTGCACACAGGTGAACACATGCGTGAGCACAGGTGAATGCATGCGCACACGTGAGAACACAGCTGAACGCGCACACACACAGGTGAATGCAGGAACACGCACCTGAACGCACATGCACAGACAGATGAGTACACACCATACATGTGAGCACACGTGCTGGGAGGAGCACAGCCCCATGCCAGGGAGCACAAGCACCAGTGGCGAGTGACTGCCACATGTGGGTGGACACACAAGGGTGAATGTGTCCATGTATGTGTGTTGTGCACATATGAATGCATGCACATGTGTGTGTGCACACAGGTGAGCAAATACACAGGCAGGTAAGTGCACATGGGTGAATGCATGCATGTGTAGGTGTGTAGGTGTGTGTGGGCACGGCCACACGTGCAAGCCCATGCATATGGGTAACTGCAGGCATATGGGGAGGGGGATGCATGTATTTGTGCCCCATAGTCTCCATTCGAGACTTGCTTGCCCCTCCATGCAGCTCCTACTGCTGCCAGGCAGGACCATGGACACAGAGCATGGGATGCAGCCAGGCTGCGGGGTACCAAGACCCTCAGTGCCTGCGCTGGATGCAGCCATGGGGTGGGGGTCCTGGGGTTCCCTGTGTGGGACCCCAGGGGAGCTGCAGGCCAGCAGGCTCACTGTAGCATGCAGGGCTACTGGGTCTCCCAGAGGTGCAGAGAGAACCCAGACACACTGGGGTAGCCCCTGATCATGCTGTCTGTCTCACCATCACTGTAACCGCTCCATTTTACAGTTCCCTAGTCCATATCCCTGTATCCCACGCCCTCGGTCCTGAGGGACCAGGAGGTGGGGGAGGATGAGGACATGGGGGGGTAGCGATGCTCCAGTGAGAGCCAAGCCCCCTGCCCCCCCCCTCCCCCCGTGTGAACCAGGGAGTCCCAAAATGTGGAGGTCCAAATCCCGCAGCAGGTCCCCCTGCCCCCTTGCTTATTACAGCCCAAAGAGCAAAGTCACACACAAGGTGGGGGATGAGGGAGACCCAGGCCCTCTGCCCCTGGGTGTGGCCCATGGCGGGGTGGGGGGATGTGGGACTCTTGTCCAGGCCTGGTCATTTGCCAGCATGGAGGTCACAGGGCAGCAGTGGTTGAGGGCTGGGCACCAGGGGCTATGGGTCCCCATACTACGAGGCCAGGGCCATGTGCATGCTGTGGGGTGGAAAGAGGAGGGCCAGGCCCTCTCTCCCTCCCCATGGTATTTTTGGGGGCACTCCCATATGTGTGCACACATGCATGTGAGCTCCATATACACACCCTGGAGCGTGTTCCTATACAAATACACCTTTGCAAGGTGTCTGCATGCATGTGCACCATAGAATCGCAGAAGGGTCTGGGTTGGGATGGATCTTTGACCATCTAGTCCAACCCTCCGGACAGGGACATCTCGCACTAGATGAAATTGCTCAAACCCTGCCCCCCACCCCCAGCCTGGCCTTCACCAGTCCCAGGGATGGAGCATCCACAGCTTCTCTGGGCAACCTGCTCCAGTCCCTCAGCCCCCTCATCGAAAAACGTTTCTTCCCTATGTCCAAGCTGAATTGCCCTCCTTCAGGTCAGAACTGTCGCCCTTGTCCTGTCGCTACAGGCCTGGTAAAAAGTCTCTCTCGGCCCTTCTTCAGATGTTGAAACGCCGCAGCAAGGTCTCCCCGTGGAGCCTTCTCCAGGCTGAGCAACCCCGGATCTCTCAGCCTCTCCTCCTAGCAGGGGGGTTCCAGCCCTCGGACCATTTCTGTGGCCGCCTCTGGCCCCGCTCCAACAGGTCCGTGTCCTCCTTGCGCTGGGGACCCCAGAGCTGGGTGCAGTGCTCCCGGGGGTCTCACCAGAGCGGAGCAGAGAGGGAGAATCCCCTCGCTTGACCTGCTGGCCATGCTGCTGGTGATGCACCCTGGCTGTAAGTGCACATTGCCGGCTCATATAGTTTGTGTGCGTGTGTGTGTGTGTGTGTGCACACAACTAAGTGTGTGGAGGCATCAGTGCATGTGCTCATCCATGCCTGTGCATGCCCATGCATGTGTGGCCATATGCATATGTAGTTGCATAGAGGCAGTGCGCGTGCTTGCCTATGCCTGGGATGCGTATGCCTGTGCATGTATGGATGTGTGCAAACATATGTGCATGGCAGCAGTATTTGTGCTCACCCATGCCTGTACATGTGCATGCATGTGCCTGCATGGGTGTGGGCACATGCACATACATGACATCAGTGCATTTGCTCGCTCATGTCTGAGCACTGCATGCTGATGCATGCATGGGTGTGTGCACATGTATGTGCATAGCCACAGTCTGCATACCTGCCTGTGCCAGCCATGTGCATGCCCTTGCATGTGTGGGTGGCGTACATGTATGTGCATGGTGGTGCCATGTGTGCTCACCCATGCTCATGCACATGTACGTGCACGGATGTGGTACAGGTGCCGTCCCATGCCTGGGATGTGCATGCTTGCTCATGGGTGCCTGCATTCACACATATGGGCATGGCAGCTATGTGTGTACTTGCTGATGCCCACGCACGCGCCTGTCCATGCCTGCGGGGACAGTGCACATATATGTGCGTGGCCATGGTGGCTGTGCTCTCCCCTGCCTGCACATGTGCTGGCCCTTGCCTGTGTGGGCGGCACACGCATGTGTGCATGGTGGCAGTGCGTGTGATCGCCCATGCCTGTGCATGCGCCTGCAAGAGCGGTGCACCTGTGTGTGCCCAGCGGCAGTGCATGTGCGTGCCCATGCCCAGGCTGAGCATGCCTCACACATGTGGGAGCACGCACATGCATGTGCCCGGCGGTGGTGCATGTGCGTGCCTGTGCCAGGGGTGTGTGTGGGCGGTGCACACGTATGTGCGCGGCGGCGGTGCGAATGCCCGCCCGTGCCCGCGTGCTTGGGGCCGTGCGTGGGCCGCCCGTGCCGCGATGCGCAGCAGCGCCCGCCGCGCCGGAGCAGGCCGGGGCTTGCGGCGGAGGGGCAGGGCCGGGGCTGCCTGCAGAGGCACATCCCGGCGGGGACGCGCTGCGGGGCCGGGGAGCGCTGCGGGGCGGCGGGCGGGGGCCGGAGAAAGAACGACCTTGCACAAGCAGCAGCGGCGGCTCGGGGTGTGCAAGGTGTGTGCGCGGGGGGTGGGGGCAGCCGCTCCGCCTCCCCCTCCCGGGCGTGCTGCGGGATGCTCGGCGGAGACCCGGCAGCCCCGAGCTTGGTGGGGTGTGTGTGTGCGAGGCCCGCAGCGAGGGGGGGCTGCACCCAGGAAGGGGGGGGGGGGGGGGGCGGCAGCGCTGCGGTGCCCTCGCTTCCCCCCCCCCTCCGAAACGCTTGTTGCTGCGCGGGGATACGGCACCACGTTTGCCGGCAGCCGCGGCGGGGGGCGGCGGAGCTGGCCCGCGGGAGCTGCGTGGGGCCGGGCACAGCGCCGCGGCCACCCCGGGCCCGGGCCCGGCAGCCCTGCAGCCGGCCAGGTTCGTTCGCCCAGGTAGGTGCCCTCCAAGCCCGCCTGCAGCCCCCGGGCGGGCGGGGATGCCGTGGGGAGATAGCTTCCCCCGCATGCGGGGACTCCCGCACCGCACCGCCCCCCCCCTCCCACCCCAGCCCCTTACCCAGCCCAGCCCACCCGCAGCCACCTGCTTCGGACTGGCGACCCTCGCGCGGGGCCGGGAGATGCTCCCAACCCTTTCCGGCTGCCGGAGCAAGGCGGGCGGCGGGAGGCAACTGCTGCTTTTCATGGAGACCCCCCTTCTCCCCTTCTCCACCCCCCCACCCCCGCCGCCCCCGCCGGCCACGAAGGGCAGCCCACCGCCCTGGGGACGGGCACCAGAGGAGGAGCTGGCGCAGGCTGGAGCAAGGGAGGTGCACTCCAACGTCGGGCACAGGGTGGCTGCAGTCTCCCACGGCGGAGCAAGGGACGGTGTTGGGATGCCAGGCAGGGTGAGGAAGAGTTGGAACACCGAAAAAAGGCGAGGAAGGAAAACTTTGCCTGCAAGCAAGCCACCCTGAGAGGCATTCCTGGACGAGGAAGTGCCATCTCCCCTGATTTCCAGGATTGCACCTCCCAGCTGGCTGAGCCGTAGAGTGTGAGGGGCTGTGCAGCCCCTTTCAGGGATCTTCCTCCACTCCTGTGTGTCCTTGTCCTCCCAGGGCTCTCACAGGAGGTGGCAGAGACCTGAGCCAAGCCAGGTGGGAAGATGGCCGAGAAGCTGGTGCCTGGGGACCTGTTCCTGAGGAAGATCCGGGAATCAGTGTCATCCTTGGACTCGGACAAGCTGGCACCCATCTCACCTGAGGCGGGTGGTGAGGAGTCGTCCGACAGTGAGGGCGAGCAGGAGGACAGTTCCCACAAGCTCATCCGGAAGGTGTCCACCTCAGGGCAGATGAGGAGCAAGGTCAGGGGTGCGGGGGGCTGGGGCGAGGGGCTGGCTGGCATGCAGGGTCCCTGCTGACAATGGGGGTGCGGGGATGGGGGTTGCCCACTCTGGGGTGTACATCAGTGCCAGGCACTTGATGTTTGCAGATCCAACCTAGCCAGGCCTGGGGCAGTGCCAGGAGGGATCTGGCCCCCTGTGGAAGGGCACATGGAAAAGGTGCAGACCCCATGGTGGCAGGGTTAACATTGGTCCCATGGGGCCGTGGAGCATGGATTTTACCCCACTGTTTTGGAGACAGTTTCTCTCATACCCAGACCATGGACACACACACACCCCCCCTAGCCTTCATCCCATGTTGGTATCCCCTGGGTTCCCCCCACCTGCCCCTGGAGAAAGGGGGCTCTTTCGGGAAGGCTCTGCCTCATGGATGCTCTGGGAGTGAGATTTAGAGTTATTGTGGGGCCATGGGCTCCTGGGATCCCACACCCTCCTGCTGGCATTGTGCATGCCAGGCCTTGTGGGTGGTAAAATGGAGCCAGCAGCTCTCCTGGTGCCCCAGATTAATTCAGCAGTGCCAGCTCCCCTGTGATCCCCATTCCTGCAGCCTCCAGTCACCTGTAGTGGTTTGCTGGGTAGATGGGGACACCTCTGAAGTCAGATGTGACACTCTTTTGCCTCCCAGCTGCTGGCATGAGGGCAGCTTGTGTGTGTGTGTGCAGCTTGCTCAGGGGAAGCTATTTTGGTAGGACCTACAAAAATATGGTGTGTGGGGTGCCTTCTGACCAAACAGAGTGGGTGGCCATAGGTGTCCTAGGTGGGGATGGTGAAATGGCCAGGCACCTCCTGCCTAAAAGTTCAGGGGAGAAGTAGCCTGGGCTGAATGGCCAGGTGGGAAGGGTTTGTTCGAGGGGAGGAGATTTGGGGATGGCGTTCTGGGGAGAGGGGATGTGGGCACGACTCATGGAGGGAGCAGAGGTGGATGCTGTGGGTGACATGCTAAGTGAGTGGTCCCCTTGCATCCACCTCTTGGCTCCAGGAAGGAGGCAGTGGTGTGAGTCAAGGCAGTGCCTGCAGTGCCAGCGGGCACACAAGGGCTGCCGTGCTGGTGCTGCCATGCTGAGAGGGATACCCTTGCCCTGGGCTGTGCCAGAAATCCAGCTCCCATCCACGCTTCGTTGTGCCAAGCTTGGCACACTGGCATCAGAGGGGCAAAGGGCATTTGCCCCAGGGTGCGGAAGTTGCAGGCTCCCAACCCAGCACCATGGGGTTGTCCGGCTTGGTAGGAGACATTTCCAGGGTGGGTGGTGCTGAAGGAGGCTTTTGGCGAGTCCCTCTTACTGCTCAAGGAATGTGCCTCAGTTTCCCCTTCTTTGGAGCAGAGTATCTCCTCTGCCTGCTCTGACCTGGCTGCCAGGTAGGTGCCATGGGCTGTGCCAGAGTGCAGGGTGCTGTGCGGTGTACATGGTGGGAAGCCCCACTGGTGGGCAGGGTCCTGGGGATGCTGGGTGTTGTGTGCGAGCCCTTAGGAGCCTCCTGGAGGGGCGGCAGCAGCCACTGGGGTTTACCAAGTGGCATTTGCTGTGCCATAGGGTTTTACCATTCCGTGGAGCACGGGGAATGTCACAGGGAGTCATCGATGCCAGGAAGCTCAAGAGAAAAGGGCAGATGGCCAGGCCTGTGCCGGTGTCCTGCAGCAGCAGCACGGGGACATGAGTGCGCTGTGAGCCCCCAGCCCAGGCATCAAAGCGCCTCTGTTGCCATCAGCAGGTCTGGCCTCGCCAGCTGACAGGCTGCGCATGAGGAAAGGCTGAGCTGCCAGCTCCCTGCCTGCCACGTCCGTTGCCTGCATCCTGCCTGGAGTTGGCAATTAGCCATGCAGGAGGTGATGCCATGCAGTGTGCCGGGGGAGGCAGGCATTGTGATGGATGGGCAGGCGGAAAGGACGCAGTTGGGTTAATGGTCCGTGGAGCTGGGAGAGAGGAGGAGAGAGGGGTGAGAGCTGGGCAGGGCTGGAGCTGGAGGGGGCTGAGTGCAAGCTGTGTGTGCACACCCCCCCCTCCCCAATTTAGGTGTTTTCAGTGTTGGGGTTCAGGGGTTTCCCTGAGGATCCCTTTGCCTTGGTCTGGATGGACAGGACCATGCTTACTAGCCTGGCTCCTCACCGAATGGGCTCCTTCCTTCCCTATGGAGATAAGGATTTTGGGAAGCAATTGCTACTGCCACCCAGGTCAGTCTGTCCCTGTCTCATAGCTGTGCCATGGCACACACGCTGCACATCTCTCCGGCCATGACCATGCTGCAGCCGGAGGGGTAGGCAGCACATGTGTTGCAGCAGGCAAATTTCCAAGCTTCTTCAACATCCCTGTGCATCTGTGTGGGGTTGGGATGGTGGGGGAGGCATTGCCAGCACCCCAGAGACTGGAGCAGGTACCTAATTAGCACACAATTAATGAGGGCTGCAGTTCCTAAGAGATAACTGGATTAGCAGTGGGGGGCGGGAGGGGCAGGCTGGCCTATTTTTTGGCCATCGGTGGTGGCTGGGGTGCTGGATGGGATCTATAGGAGCCTGCCATGTTGCAGGGCTGGGAAGAGTCGGGACTCCCACTCCACTGCCCACCCACACTGACCAGGGGGACCCTGGTCCCTGGTGATGTGAGCAAGCAGCTTCCCCCACTCCTGTGTGTTGTCCAGCCCCATGGGGACAGGAACAGGTGAGGATCATTTTGGGATCTGCTGAATCCATCCTGACTGCTGGTCCCTATTCCCAGCACCACCCTCCTCCCAAAATGCCTGTTCCCCCATCCCTCCTCAGACGTCCCCATCAATCATGCCTCCCCACTCCACACCCCCAGCCTGGCTTTCTCCAGACTGTAATTGCCAGGGTGCCCCATGGGGTGCTTTGTGCCAACCCCATGGGGTGCTTTGTGCCAGCTTCGGTGTGGAGGCGGTGAGGCCATTGTGCTCAGTGACAATGACAGCAGCCAGGCACAGGTGCCCCTGCTGGGCTGAATGGCCCCAGGATGGATGGGGTCTTGCTGCCACCCCCTCCTCCTCCTCCTCGCTGTGGCTGGGAGCTGCCGGTTGCCTGTGCCAGGTTTTGGGAGTACAAGGGCAGAGCGGGAGGGGGATGCTGAGCTGCACCCCGGCACTGTTCCCGTTAGGGCTGAGCATGGAGGGAAGGGGTGATGGGGAAGGAGGGGCACTGGCGCTGAGGTACACCAAGACATTTCAGGTGCTGGCAAGTGTGTGCGTGGGTGTGGGGGACACATCCTGCCCACGTGGGCTCAGCTCCCGGGGGCGCTGCCCCGGGACGGGCTCTCCTGGCAGCTGAGTGGAGGCGGGGAGTGATCCGCCAGCCCTGCTTAGTTTGGCTCTGGCTGCAAAGACCTGCAGTGAGCAACTGGTCCTGGGGTGCTTGTAACAGAGCTGGGGGGCTGCAGGCCCCAAGGTGGGGTGCATGCCAGGTATAGGAGCATTGCCTACAGGTTGAGCACAGCGTGCATGGCTGTGATGGGCAGGGGCATGGCTTGTCTGCCGTTTAGAAAGGGGCATTGTGTACCCAAATACCTGATGCTGGGGGACCCAACAAGCATCTTCCTGGGGGCTGGGGGAGGTCAGTGGGATTATTGCTACCCTGAGGAACAAGTGCTTCTGGTCCTTGCTGGAGGCACTGGGCACCCTGCAGGCTCTGGGTGCCCTGGGGGTGGGGCGAGCAGTGTCTGTGGCTATAGGCGTGCTGGCACAGCTGCAGGGGCCCTGGTGGAGTGGTGCTGCAGAGCCAGGCTGTGGGGGGTGCTGCCTGCCGAGGGCTGGATCCGGGCTAAAAGACAAGGAAAGCAAGGTAGGGCTCCTGGGGCCAGGCCTGGAAACCTCCATCCTGCAGTGGAGGGGTGGGGGGTGTCATGTGGCTCCCAAGCAGTGCACCCTCCTGGCTTGACACTGGTGAGGGGCTGGAGCGTCTCAGATGGGGAGGGGCTGGGAGAACTGGGACTCTTCAGCCTGGAGCAGAGGCTAGAGCCAGAGGGGCCTCAGCAATGTGGATAAATATTTGAATGGGAGGGTGCAGCAAAGAGGGAACGGGGCTCTTTTCAGTGGTGTCCACCCATGGGACAGCAGGCCCAGACGAAAAAATTGGAAATTGCAACTTAACACAGGAAAGCACTTCTGCTGTGAGATTGGGCAAAATGCTGGCATGGGCTCCCAGAGCAGCTGTGTGGTCTCCGTCCATGGAGATATTCAGAACCCACAGGCTGAGTATCTCCATGATCCTGGGCAGCTCCAGCTGACCCCTCGCCAAGCTCCATCCCCAGAGCTCCCTGCCAGCTGGCACCCCAGCTGTGCCCCACATTGCTCCCAGCCTGGTGGCGCATGGCCTGCCAGGGGCTAGCAAGGGGACTAGCTGGTCACTGGGTCACCCCCGGCAGTGGAATCATACCGCAGGGCACAGTCATGCTGCCTGGTACCTTCCCTGCTGAGGAGGCTGCAGCAGGGCAGGGGAGGTTGGGCTTGCTTTCGTTAATCAGGGCTTGCTGGGCTGGTGCCTGGGGTATAAAGATAACCCCAGTGTTGTCAGCCGGATGTTTGTGAGGTTTCTCAGATGCACTGCCCTCTCCCTGCTCGCCTTTTCCATTATGCAAGCACTACTCTCACCGTCAGTGGCTGGGCAGGGTGGGAGAGCTGTGTCAGTGCCCACCGCTAGCTGGGCATGAGGGGCAGGGGGGACTGGCACGGGGCGGGCTGGTGTGGGATGCCTGTTGGCAGGATGTTTGGGGATTGATGTGGTTGTAGCTAGGGAAGCACGAGCTAATTGCTAAAAAACAGCTGAAGGTCATGACTGCTAAAGAATGAGGTATAGAGGGGATCGCCCTTCTGGGGGTTCCCTCCCTCATTCGTTCCTCTCCTCCCTGTTAATCCTCTGATCCCTTTTGATGGCTTGAGCAGCGCATCCTGGCACCATTGTAATGGCATGTCAGGACCAGTGCTGGAATCTCCTTTCAAGGATCCCCCCAGCACTGGGAAGGGAGATTTGGGGTCCTGCAGTAGCAGAAGGCTACATTCTCAGGGAGCACAGTTGCAGTTGAGCCTGTGGGGCTGTGATACCCTGCAGGCACTGAGTCCCCCAGCTACCCAGTTCCGGAAGAGCTCTGCCGTGTCGCAAAGCCTGATAACGTTTCCAACCGACTCCAGCCCACAGGGTGCCCAGCAGATGCTGGCGGCCCTGCAGCTGGGCTCTTTCATGCTGCCGGCTCTCCCCTGCTGTCCTGGCACCCGCCAGCTCGGGGTGGGGGATGAGCTCTGACCTGACTGGACCATGGCACATGCCCAGTGGGCTGCTGCGTTTGGAGGAGGGCAGCTGCACGAGATGATGCTGGTGCAATGCAGGTCAGTGTACTGGTGGGTGTTTGGTCCCCTCTCTTCCTCCCCTGATGAGACATTGTGCTGCCATGGGGCCAAGCAGATCCCATGGCTGCCACCCACCCAAGCTGGGTGGCAGCTAGTGCGGTGCTCACCAGCCTATGTGCCAGCATTCCTGAGTAACAGCCTTTCTGGCTCTTCTCTGGCAGCTCCTTCGCTGTCCCAGCTGATTCCAGCAGGAAGGCTCTTCCGCTTCAGCTGTGGTCAAACCTGGCTGCGCTACGGGTTCTTCCTGGGGATGGTGGTGGCAGAGCTGGGAGAGCAGGGTGGGGGTTCAAAGCAGCATCCTGGGGTTCTGCCTTAGGGCTGAGGGAAGAGCTGGCCTTTTGGGGTGCACCCTGGCCTGGAAGAAGGCCTGCTGGGGTGTGGTACCAGAGGGAGGCGAGCTGCCCTGGGCTGCACTTTAAGCCCCCTTGCTTGTGTCAAGCAATCAAGGCATGATGGCGCCTGGGAACCAGCCCAGTCCTGATGGGGCACATGGCCAGTGGCCAGCCATCCTCCCAGGGCTGTTTTGAGCTGTGTCCCCTCCAAGGCCCTGGCGCTGGCTTGCACTCCACCAGCTGTGGCTGAGCTGGAGGTGGCAGCTTCTCCACAGACCCTGGGTGGTTTTGTTCTTGGCTTCACCTCCCCACCCTACGTCTCTGGGACCCTGCCAGTGCTGGGCACATCCCAGGTGGTGCTGAGCTCCCTGGGTTGGAGAGAGCACGGGGGGTCCCTGAGATGGGGCCAGGGAGGGCTGAGGAAGAGCCCTTGCAGAGGGGAGCTGGCCTCAGACTGTGGCCAGGCAGGTAGCGCATCGCTCTGGGCATCAGCGTTCCAGGTTGCCATCTCTGTTGCTGGGATGGAGTCAGTGCTGGCTTCACCATGGCTCCCTGCAATGCTGGATGGGGCTCACCAGCCAGAAGAGCTGTGGATGGGGTGAGTGGATGGGCCAGGGCTCAGTTCGGGGTGCAGGTGGTGCGCTGCCCATGGGACTGTGCAGTGGCCAGCACAGAGTTCCTACTCTAGTGGCTGGGGGCTATCAGTGTCCCCAGAAGTTTTCTGGGAGGAAGGGGCAGCACCTACTTTTTGCTGTGGGTGCATGGCTCCTGCTCCTGGGGGCTATAGGGTACCTAACCCACTGCTGGCTCCTCTGCAGACCAAACCAGAGCTCCAGGGTCACCACAGCAGGGGCCATGCCACCCTGGCACATTCCACTTGCTGCTCACCCTGGGTGCTGGCCTTTGCCTTCCCCACCCCTTTCCTGATTGTGAAAGGGAAACAGCAGGCTCACTCAGTGCTGCAGTGTGGCTTCCCACCATATGGCTGGG
The DNA here is from genome assembly GCF_015220075.1 of Falco rusticolus. NCBI lineage: Eukaryota > Metazoa > Chordata > Aves > Falconiformes > Falconidae > Falco > Falco rusticolus. Next base: position 640,319 of record NC_051200.1, on the reverse strand, counting down.
TCTGCTGGTGGCCTCAGCTGCTGGTGACCTCGTCTGCCAGGTGCCTCCCAGGTCTCCTCTTGTCCCTAGTGCCAAAAGCAGGGGTCCAAAACTGCTGAGCCACTTGGGGAGATGCTCCCAGCACATGACAGCACTGGGTGCTCCTGGCAGAGACCCATGAGCAAAAGATCAGGTTTGTGGGGGTGGCTCACCCCAGCAAGACACTGAAACAACACTGTGTCACCCCAGGTAGGGTGACTCGTGCCTGCCCAGGCAGCGTGGCATGGCCAGGCTTCATGGCTTGTTTTGGAGAGGAGACATGCCTCATTTTCGCCAGGGAGTGAGCTGGCTGGCTGGCCCCATGCTGGCAACACTGGTACTGTGCCCCATCATGTCAGTGCTGGGGGTGATGGAGCCTGGACAGGCAGCTGCAGACCTAAGGGGTTGTGTGGCAAGATGCTGTGCATGGCAGGGCAGAGGTCTTGGGCTTTGCTGCCATGCCTGGGGTGCGCCAGACATGTTTTGGGAAACACCCAAGGGTAGGCATAGGGAGAGGTGCCCACCAAGCTTCTCTGCACTAGCTTTGCCACCCCATGCTGGGATGCTGGTGATTAGTTAGTCTGCACTAGGGGGAAACTGAGGCATGCCCCCCCCCGCCCTGCCCCAGCAACATCCGCAGCACTGCGGGTGTTGTAAAACTCTAATGGGTGTTGTGGTGGAGGTGGTGGTAGCTCTGCCTTAACCTGGGGCTGGGGCAGTGGTGGCAGCTGTGTCGCTTTCCCTGGAACGGCTGGACTGACATCCTGGGGCTGGGCAATGCCTTGTTGCCTGTGGCTGCCAGAAGAAATTGCTGCAGTGGTGCAGCTGGGGGCATTTCAGTTCTGGCCCCCTTGCAGGAGGGGATGCTGTTCCCCTGGGCAGCCTTCCTGTCTGCATCCTGCCACCTGCATGGCCCTGGAACCGGGTAGAACTGAGTGCCCATGCCTTGCTGCAGCCACCTGCTGTGACAGCACCAAGCCACCATCACAGACCTGTCTCTTCTTCCTTCTTCTTGTGATGTTCTGCTCCTCACCACCATGGGCTCCCCTACAGCACTCCTTGCCATTGCATGCTGCCTGTCCTTTGCAGCAAAAGCAATGATTGCAGCAAACCCAGAGCCTGTGGCTGCATCTGCTGCATGCAAACATGTACGGTGGAATTGGCACTTGTGGCTGGATCCCACCTGGCCATGGCAGGACCCTGCCCTGTCTCCTCCTCATGTTGGGCAGGGACTGCTAGGGTGCATGGCTTGTATGTGCATTTGTGGGTGGCAGCTGGACCCCCCTGACAGGCCTAGCTTCCCTTACTGGCTGTGTTGCAGCCTGGGCTCAGGGCACCTCTGGATTCACCATCTCCTCTGTGTGCTCTCACAGCCAAGAGGCTGGGGAGGGGACTCAGTGGGTCCTTGGGTGCTGGCACTGGGGACACCAGAGATGTTTGAACCTGCACCGACACTCACAGTCAGTATGGGGACCATCCATCCACAGTCAAACCCTGCAAGTCCCAGGGGGCCAAAGCGTTGACAGGGAGCGATAAAGGGGTAAAACATCCCTTTCTGAACTAGGGGCTGCAAGCTGAAAGACAGCTGGGGACATCCCAGTGTGTGCCCCTGGTGGGCTCGGGGAGGGGTCAGGTATATGGGGGAATTGAGGCTTGGGGAGCATCCCAGGTGGTGTTTTGGCTGCTTTGTAATCTTGGGGGCTCCTGCTACTCCTGGTGCTCTGGCCATTTTGTTTGGAGTGGTGGGGCAGTGGGTTAATGCCGAGGCCAGGGGCTGGTGTGTTTGCAGGCTGGTGGGTGCCTAGGTGCTCTCTTGCAGCATGTGCGCTGGGCATGGGAGCACGGACCCCGGGGCTGCAGTTGTCTCGCGATGCCCTCAGTGCCCAGTGCTAATTTGCTATTAAATGTGCCTTGTTGTCATGTGCTGGGATCTGATACAACCTCTGTTGCAGCTAATTGCAGAGGAGCAGCTGAATGGGGCTGCCGGCAGTGTTTAAAGAAGATACAATCAAAGATTAGGCAGTGCCAGAGCATCTCTGCCACCCCACTTGGCACAGGCTCATAGCCACATTGCAAACACTAATTAATTGAGCCTTGTAAACACCGCTGTGAGGAGGGTAAATATTGGCAGGTGCTGAGGATCAGGGAGAGCAGAGGACTGGCAGCCAGGCTGCAGGGATGTGCTGCGCTGCAAGGGGATGCTCTGCCTGTCACGGGCTGTCCTCAGACCCAGATTGTGCCCTCTGCATTCCGGCCATCTGCTCCCCAGACCAGAAAAGCAGCTGGGGCCACAGTGCCTGGGTAATGCCACCTCCAGGACACAGTCCTGGTGGCTCTGGAGCATTGGTGTCCCCTCCAAGGGAGCTCTCTTAGCCTCAGCTCGGCCCTTGGCTTCCAGGGAGCTGCAGCACTTCAAGCAGCTGCACCCAGCAGCGTCCTCCTGAATCACATAAAGTGCCAGTGCCCAGGGTGTGGTGGATGATGGACATCATCTACTCTGCTACATCCAGCACAGTGTGAACCCCAGAATGTCCCATCTGTGCTCTGGGCACTGCTTAGCTCCTGGGGACCTAGGGGCTGGCATCACGGGGGGGTCCTGGGGGCTGCGGGAGCTCACAACCCTGTGGTCTCTGCAGAAGAGCGTGAAGGAGGGGCTGTTGCTGAAGCAGACGAGCTCCTTCCAAAGGTGGAAGAGGCGATACTTCAAGCTGCGGGGCAGAACGCTCTATTATGCCAAGGATGCCAAGGTGGGCTGGGGTGGGGAGGCTTCTAGCATGCTCAGCCAGGGGGGCTCGAGCCTGCAAGCCTGGGGAGGAGCCTGAAATCCCTGTGTGGTGACTGGGGCTCTGGTTTCTTCCCTGCAGTCCCTGATCTTTGATGAGGTGGACCTGTCTGATGCCAGCGTGGCTGAGACCAGCACCAAGAACATCAACAACAGTTTCACGGTGAGGGAGATGCAGGGCTTACTGCTGTGCCCCCAACCTTGGCACCTTGTGTGGAGGCACTGCAGACCCCCCCCTCCCCACGGATCCATGGGACACCTGCAGCCTGGCCTCGTGCTGCTGGGGGTGGCCCTGGTGGCAGTGCACTGGGTTTGCTGGGGGCTGCTCTCCCAGGGGCTGGCTGCAGCGTGGCCTCGCAAGGGGACACGGGGCTGGTGGCTGTTGCAGGTGATCACACCGTTCCGGAAGCTCATCCTGTGCGCAGAGAACCGGAAGGAGATGGAGGACTGGATTGGTGCCCTGAAATCTGTCCAGAAGTGGGAGATCCACGAGGTGACATGGGCTGGGGACTGCTTGTCTGCAATTGGGTACTGCTCAGGAGCAGAGGGTGCCTTGGGCTGCTGGACAGGAGCTGCTGCCCTTGGCACAGCCGCGTGGGGAGGACAGGAGCTGGGAGTGGGGCTGGGTAGACTGAAAGGTCTGGGAGGGAGGGAGAGAGTGCCAGCTGTGGGTCCCAGGGGACTGATGGGGCAGGGCTGTGCCTCCCAGCAGGCCACGCAGTTCAACATGGAGCACTTCTCGGGCATGCACAACTGGTACGCCTGCTCCCATGCCCGCCCCACTTTCTGCAACGTGTGCCGCGAAGCCCTCCCAGGGGTCACCTCTCATGGCCTCTCCTGCGAAGGTCAGCACTGGGGTCCTGCTGGGCAGTGGGCTGGGGCCAGGACCAGGGCAGGGAACTCTCTCCAAGGCTGACCTGGAGTGTGTGGGGTGATGCCCACCAGCTGCTGTCACCAGCTGCGGAGGGGTTGGGGACTAGGGCTGCACATCCCATGGGGACCATCCCTGCTCTTCACTTGCTCCCTCCCCCATGCAGTCTGCAAGTTCAAGGCACACAAGCGCTGTGCTGTCAGAGCCAACAACAACTGCAAGTGGACAACCCTGGCCTCCATTGGCACTGAAATCATCGAGGATGAGGATGGGGTAAGCGAGGGAGTTCCTGTGGGTGAGCCTGGTGGGGCAGAGCCACCAGCAGAGCTGGCCTTGCTGTGCCTGCATCGGGAGCAGGGGGGACCCTGGCACCTAGCTGTCCTCTGCACTCTGTGGCTTCTGGGCTTGGCTCTGCAGCGACATGCCCTGGGGACATCTCCTGCACCACCCAGCATCGGGATCCCTTATTGCTCTCCAAGTCCGGCCGCACCCAGATGTTTTCTGGGGACACCCCTGCCCTGCCCCACATGCTGGCAGGCAGCCAGGGACAAGAGGGTACGGGAGGGGTCCCAGGGCTGCCTTGCCTCAATGTGGGGCATCATCCCCTGTCCACCTCTTCCATGGTGCCTGGGGAAGGGGGTGGCCCGTGTCACTGTCTCTCAAGTGTGCAGGGGCAGCAGGGGTGGTGTGCCGTAGGTGACTGCCCCTCTTTGCAGGTGGCCATGCCCCACCAGTGGCTGGAGGGGAACCTACCCGTCAGTGCGCGCTGTGCCGTCTGTGACCGGACCTGTGGAAGTGTCCGGAGGCTGCAGGACTGGCGGTGTCTCTGGTGCAAGGCCATCGTAAGAACGTGTCTGTCCCTGTCATCCCCCCACATGGCACAGACAATGCTGCCCCTCCTGGGTGCATCGCTGGGGAAACTGAGGCTGGGGGCTTGGGTGCTGCATCCCCGAGCTTTGCTTATGCATGTGTCCCTGTGTCCCCAGGTTCACAGTGCCTGCAAGGAGCTCTTTGGCAAGAGGTGCCCCCTGGGCCAGTACAAAGTGTCCATCATCCCGCCAACTGCCTTGAACAGCATCGATTCGGATGGTGAGTCATGGAAAGGACAGGGCTGAACTGCGGGTGGGTGGGACAGGCTGTTTGTGGACAGGGCTCTGAGCTCCTCTGCAGGCTTTGACTTGTGGCACTGTGTGTGCTTTTCTGTGGGGTACCAGAAACACCACCATCAGAAGGCTCCAGAGTCAACACCCCTCCCTGCCACAGGCTTGGCTGAAGGCTGCTTGTTGCCTTGTGCTCTGCCCCAGGGTTGCAGTGGTGCCATGCTTTGGGGTGGCACTTCTTCCCCACATGTGGCTTCAGTTGCTCCTGCCAGGCTGCCCCTTGTGGTGGCCCTGGTCATGGTCCCTCTGTGCTAGGGTCGGCAGTGCCATCCCTGAGCCCCTGACATGGGGTGCCTCCCGTTGCAATGGTTCAGCACCTTGCAGGGAAGGATGAGGCCCTTGTCTGGGTTATTGCTCAGCGTCTGAAACTCAGCTGGTTTTTGGTAGTGCAAAGCACAGCTTCCCCCCTGATGTGGGTGGCTGCAGGATGCTGGGGGGAGAAGCAATACGTGGCCTGAGGGGACACCACCCCCATCCCCCACCCCCCCTCCTTGCTACCATCTCCCTCGCCCTCTCCAGAGGTGCCCAGATGGCCTCCGCTGAACAAAATATGTTCTTCTCCTCCGGATATTTCTTTCCTCTTTAATGATTTTCACCACTCGGCTCAGTCAGTGGCTCATCTGCTTCATGTTACTCATCAGGATGCTGTCAGGGTAACCATCACGCAGCTTCTCCTCTGGCTTCAGAGCTGTGGCTGCTTGCGGCTGGCTTCCCCCATAGCGGCTCTGCCCTGTCAACTGGTGTCAGCACGGCTATGGGGCTGGTAGCTGTGACTGACGCCAAGCCCGACTGTGCTCTGCTACTGTGGGAAGCAGCCTGGCAAGGCCTCAGCCCTGCTCCTCTTGTGGTGCTGTCCCCTCCCTGGCATATGGGTGCTGTTGGCAGTGGGCTCTTCTGCACACCCACGCTCTGACTCAGTGGCTCCCAGTGTTTTGCTTTGCCGCTCTGCTCAGCCGGGTGGGGAGTGGGGATGGAGTGATGCCTGCGCTGGGTGGCGGCAGGCTGCGGGGATGCTGCTCCTCATGCAGTGGAGGCACTGGGGCTCCTGGTTGCACTCTGCAGGGCTCTGGGCGCAATGGCTGTGGGGCTGATGCTTTCCCTGCCGCAGCGTTGCTGATCTGCCAAGGGAAGGAGCCAGCAGCGGGCACCAGCCTAGGCCCGTGGCCCATGATGGCCAAGATGTGCTTGAGGCGGGTGCAGGCTGTGGGCCAGCTATTGATTCTCCTCTGCCTCGGGGACATTTCATTCCTCATCTCATTTCTTTAAAAGCATGGTGCTGGCTGCCAAGCCTCCCAAGGCTTCTTCTTCATTTGCACCCACCCCACCAGAGCTCTGGTATGAGCAGGTGGTGGAGCTGAGGGTGACAGTACAACACCTCAGGTCTGCGGCTGGTCCCTGTGGTCATGCTGGCTGCCAGTGCCACCCCTGGGGAGCACCCCTAGGTGGGAGCGTGCCCTGTTCCGATCTGGTTTTTCTGGGTCAGTCCTGGCTGGGCTGTTGGCACAGTGAGGAACTGATCCTCTGTGTGCCCACCACCACTGTCCCTTTTGGAGTGGGAGGCCAGGGACATGAGTCAGCTCAATGACACACTCTGTGCCTGCACGGACAATGATGGAGCAGGAACCTAGTTTGGATCTGCCCTAGTGCTAGCCTTGCCCACCCCTATCCCACCACACTATATTCCCATACCTGTTGCCATCTCTTACTCTTCCTCCCACCCCTCACCATCCCTGGGAACCCTGATCGCTGTCCCTCCTGCCTGGCCCCAGCACCCTGTGGGCTGGGCACAACACAGCGTATCCGCATGGCCTCTGCTCTCCTAAGATGTCTCTGTCAGTGGCCTTGTGGGGTGGGACCCAGGGCTAGGGGCTCACATGCTTGTGCTCGCTGCAGGTTTCTGGAAGGCCACCTGCCCCTCGACCTGCTCCAGCCCTCTCCTGGCCTTCATCAACTCCAAGAGCGGGGACAACCAGGGCGTCAAGTTTCTGCGCAAGTTCAAGCAGTTCCTCAACCCGGCCCAAGTCTTCGACCTCATGAATGGGGGTCCACACCTGGGGTAAGCACTGGCCTGGGTGCCCTGGGGTGGCCCCAATGGGTGCCCAGCACAGCCCTCAGCCCATCCCTCCTCTCCCCGCCCAGGCTGCGCCTCTTCCAGAAGTTCTCCACCTTCCGGATCCTGGTGTGTGGGGGAGATGGCAGTGTGGGCTGGGTGCTCTCTGAGATTGACGCCCTTGGCCTCCACAAGCAAGTGAGCAAGAATGCCTGGTGTTGCTGGTGCAGGCTGGCACCATCCCATGCTGGCACCCGCTGTGGCTGGGAGCCCCCCATCTGTGTGTCCCTGTGTGCTGCAAGTGATGGGCACAGTGGGGCTGGGGGTATCATGGGTGCCCTTGGGAGCTGCTCTGAGCCCCCCAACCCTGTCCGTATCCTGTAGTGCCAGCTGGGTGTCCTGCCCCTGGGGACTGGCAATGACCTGGCACGGGTGCTGGGCTGGGGCAGCCTGTGTGATGATGAAACTCAGCTGCTGCAGATCCTGGAGAAGCTGGAAAGAGCCACTACCAAAATGCTGGACCGGTGAGCATGGCGTGGGGCATGCCTCTCTGCTTCCCCTCGTCCTCAGCACCTCTCGGGCAGCCTGTCCTTGTCCCTTGCCCATGTGTCCCTGTGCCGGGGTGCCAGGAGGTGGCAGGCAGCCTGTGGGCTCTGCTTGGCAGGTGGAGTGTGCTGACCTATGAGGCCCCCAAGCAGACCCCCCTGGCCCTGAAGGAGGAGGAGAACGGGGACTCCAACATCCAGGTGGGCACCATTGGGGTTCGGGGGCTTAAGATGGGGGAGCACAGGCTAGGGGGCAGGTTCCCGTTCACCCCATCAGCTGGCTGGGGAGCACACAGAGTGGGATTGCACAGGGAAAGGACAGGCTGGAGGTCCCTCGGGACTGGGGCTGAGAGGGGGCTGGCAGCCAGCTGCATGTGATGAAATGAGTCTGGCAGGTCTCAGCCTGGCATGTGCACTTGGAACAGGCAGCAGGGTGAGGCAGAGCTGGCCTGCTACAAGCAGGCTATTTTGGACTCTTCTGTGTGCTCCCCCTCAACCTCTTGTCTCAGTTTCCCTCCTGCTGTGGCTGAGCATCCCCTCTGCCTGGCAATGTGGGCATGGCTGCCCTCGGGGCTCAGGGAGTGGGCCAAGGGGGGCTGTTCACCCCTGCTCCAGGGCTGACTGGGCAAGACTCCATCCTGGAGCGGGGCATCTGGCAGGGTGTCATGGCTCCAGATGTCACCCCCTGTGCCCCCAGGCCCAGATCTCCCACTACGCTGACTCTGTTGCATTCCACCTGGCCAAGATCCTGGAGTCGGACAAGCACTCGGTGGTGATCTCCTCTGCAAAGTAAGGGAGGGGGCAGTGATGGGGTCCAGGAGCCCCCCATGCCAGGCTGGGGGCATGTTCTCAGGGATGCTGAGCCCTGCCCAGGCCAGGCTGTCCCCTGTCTGGCCACCAGTGGCTGCTGTCTGTGCTGGTACACAGTGAATAGTGCTGCCCCTCTGGAGCCACAGCAGTCCCCTTCCAGCTGGCATCTGTGCCCAGCTCACCGTGCTGTGCCCCCCTCCACCCACCTGTTGCTTCCTTCGGCAGGTTCCTCTGTGGCACCGTCAACGACTTCGTGGCCGAAGTTGGCCGGGCTTACAAGAGGGCAACGGAGAACAAGCAGGAGGCAGAACTGATGGCACGGAAGGTGGGTTGTTGGGGAGCTGGAGGTCTGGGGTGTGCTAGATGGCACAGACACAGCGGAGGGACTGGCAGGGTCTGCTTCAGTGGCCTGTGCCCTTGCTGTACATGCATCAGGGTGCCCAGGCAAGCATGAGGAGCCAGGCACTCAGGGTCCCCAGCCAAGCACAGAGTGTCCAGGCAAAGATGAGATGCCCTCGTGCTTGGGATGCCCAGGTGCTATGGGTGCCCAGGGAAGCACCCAGCACTGGTGGGGGGCAGTGGTTTGTGCCAGCGTGCTGAGTGTGGTGGGTGTCCTGCAGTGCGCCATGCTGAACGAGAAGCTGGACTCACTGGTGCGGGAACTGAATGAGGAGGCTCAGGCCATTGTCGTCCCAGAGGGAATGGTGCAGACCACCCCTGCCAACACCAAGGACCAGGAGAAAGGTGGCAGCTTCAACCCCAGCCCCATGCCTCGCATCTTCAAATCGAAGGAACAGCTCATGCTGCGGGCAAACAGCCTGAAGAAAGCCCTACGGCAAATCATTGAGCAGGCGGAGAAAGGTGAGGGGGTGGTGGGGGCTGGCAGCTCACATGGCACTGCAGCAGCCTGGCACGGGCTGCGCAGCCACCGCAGTTTGGTGCTGGACCCGTGCCTTGGTTTCCCCATCTGGATCCTTGGGGTAGCAGCAGTGCTGTGCAGTCCAAGGGCATCAGCCCTCTCTGATGCTTGGCACAGCTGGGGGAGGCCCCCAGAGTAGGGCAGAGGTGCCACCCTGGGCCCTGCCTAGCATGAGCCCACCGGGCTGACACAGGGATGGAGCACAGGGCCATGCTCAGACTCTGTTATGCCCCTCTTTGCATCCAGCTGTGGATGAGCAGAACAAGCAGACCCAAGCCTACCGGGGCAGTGTGGGCCCCAGCAAGGACAGCTCGGAGGAGCTCAACAAGGAGGAGGAGAAGCTCAGTAAGATGCCAATGGGGCATGTGGGGTTTTGGGAGGGCATGGGGGTGAGCTACAGCTCAGAGTAAGAGCCAGTTCAGCAGCTGCCTCTCCCCACCGGCCAGGCTCTCAGCAGGAGGTGGTGACCTCCGTGTCTTCCTCCATCATCCTAGACCGGCCGGACACCTTCAGCAGTTTGCAGTTCCCTGAAGACTCCAGCACCCTGTGAGTCTGGGTTCCTGCTCACCCCAGGGACCCTGGCTCACCTTTGCTGCCCATCACAGAGTGGGAGAAGGGCTAGGACCATGCTGCCTCTTGGACACAGCTGCTGGGGCATCCTCTGCTCACCAGTGTGGCAGCCCTGGTGCCCAGGCCTGCCTGGCCTGGCAGTGCCTGTGCTGGAGAAGCCAGCATGTGCCCAGTGCAGGATCCCTTGCTGCCACCCCCTTGGCCAGCATGGTGCTCATGGTGGGAGCTTGGGACATCATCCACCTGCCCAGTGTAGGCAGGTCCAGGGTGTGCCACGGGTGTACCACCACAGGGACTGAGAGGGTCCAGCTGTCCCTGCTGGCTTAGGTCAGGCTTCCCAGTGCCAACCCCTCCAGGAGCTCACACTACAGCTCTAATGGGTTTTATACCCTGTCCCCCAGTGCCAGTCCAGTGATTGCCTGTGGGCAGCATCCTACCAACCCACTTGCCCCGTTTGCTGCTTTCAGCCACTTCTCGGAGAAATGCGTCATGAATAACTACTTTGGCATTGGCCTGGATGCGAAAATCTCTCTGGAGTTCAACAACAAACGGGATGAGCACCCCAAGAAGTGCAGGTTAGCTGAAATCCCCCCGATTCCCCCAAGAAAAACGTGTACATCTCCCTCCACCACAGCGCTCTGGTGCCTGCAATACGAGGGACCATCAGGATGCTGAGAGCCGTGGGTTTGGCTCGGGGCTGCCATGCCTGGCTGGGGATCCCTTCCTGTGGCAGGTTTTCCACCTGCCCCCAGTGCCACGGTGCTGGGGTGAGCATCCCTGGGTGGGCAGCAGACTGCAAACACCCTCGGGAAAGGGGAGGAAGGCTGCTGCAAAGTTGTAGCTGCTGATGCCTCCTGGGTGCGTGAACAGGCACAGGAGGACTTGGTGGGGTTTACCCCCCCTGCACCCAGCTAGAGGAGACACTGCCGTGCTGGTGTCTGTGCGTCTGGGTGCCATGTGCTACAGCCTGCATCTCACGGGAGGCAGCAGGCAGCCCCCCTGTTCTGGGAGTGTGGAAACCCAGACAGATGCAGGGCAAGCAGTGCAGGCCCAGTGCCTCGGGGAAGGTGCAGAGCCTGCGGCAGGCAGGGGAGAGCCCACAACCCCTTTCACCTGTCCTGCTTTGCCCTGCAGCAGCCGCACCAAAAACATGATGTGGTATGGGGTGCTGGGTACGAAGGAGCTCCTGCAGCGCACCTATAAGAACCTGGAACAGCGAGTGCAGCTGGAGGTAGGGGGCCAGGGGGAACGGGGAATGGGGGGGGGGGGGGGGGGGCGGGGAGCAGCGCAGTGGCGCCCCCCAGGCTTAGTCTTCTCTTGCAGTGTGACGGGGTGCCCATCTCACTGCCCAGCCTGCAAGGCATCGCTGTCCTCAACATCCCCAGCTATGCTGGGGGCATCAACTTCTGGGGAGGCACCAAGGAGGACAATGTAAGCACCAGAGCATTGGGGTGGGGAGGGGGGCACAACGACTTCCCAAAGTCCCAGTGAATCTGGAAGCCCTCAGGCAGGGGCCTGGGGTGTCCCTGCCTTGGGCGCACACAGGGGAAAAATCTGGGTCCCAAAACAAGCCCAGTTTCAGGGTCTCACTTGTACTGGTCCTCTACAGAACTTTGGAGCTCCATCCTTTGATGACAAGAAGCTGGAGGTGGTGGCTGTCTTTGGCAGCATCCAGATGGCTGTGTCACGGGTCATCAATCTCCAGCACCATCGCATTGCACAGGTAGGGGCAAGGGACTCTGCGGGACCCCGTGAGGTGCTAGAAAGCTTTTGCTGCACTAGCAGAACCTGGAGCGATGCGTCTCAGCTTCACTCCTAGCTGGCACTGACATGGTGCTGGGAGGCTTTTCAGCCCCAGCAGAGTGGCTGAAGCCAGTGGTGCAGTGCCAGCTGTGATGCCAACACTAGGCTGGCTGCCCCACAGTGCCGAGTGGTGAAGATCACCATCCGGGGGGACGAGGGTGTCCCTGTGCAGGTGGATGGAGAAGCCTGGATCCAGCCACCTGGCATCATCAAGATCCAGCACAAGAACCGAGCCCAGATGCTCACAAGGGACCGGGTGAGCTCGGGGTTGCACAGGCTGTGCGGTGGGGCCATGCCAGGGCCTGGGGAGGTGTGACAGGCTGAGGGGGCCACCTCTGTCCTTCACAGGCATTTGAAAGCACCCTCAAGTCCTGGGAGGACAAGCAGAAGGGGGAGAGCTACCGAGCAGCTTCCCGGCCGCGGCTCAGCTCCCAGCAGTCCATGGAGTACCTGACCGAGGAGGAGAGCAGCCTCTTGCAGCAGGTCTTGCAGGTTGCCGAGACCCTCATTGCCAGGTCAGGTTGCAGGATGGGGAGGTGGTGGGCATGGTGTGGAGGGAGCTTCACTGTGGCCACCCAGTTACATGGGTCTCCTAGTCCCAGCTCCAGCTGCTCTCACCGACAGGATCCACGAGGCAGCCAAGGCTCATAAAGCCATGGAGCAGGAGCTAGCGCATGCTGTCAACACCAGCTCCCTAGCGCTAAGTGAAGCCCTCTCCAACAAAGCCACAGGCACCTCAGAGGTGAGCTGGGGCTGGGGGTGCAAGGCAGCCTTCACCCAGCTGCCCCAGGGTCCTGCCACTCAAGGCATCACCCCTCCATGCCCCCCAGTTTCTCAGCAGGAATGCGGCTGTGGAGGTGGTGCTGAGCATCAAGGAGCTGTATGCTGAGACCAGGGCATTCCTGGAAGGGAAGGTGGTGAGTAGGGGGCTCAGGGTGCTCTCCAGCCTCCCAACAGGTGTCCGTGCCCTTGGCCAGCTCCTTTTGGGGTGGCAGCAGGGCTGGGGATGGTCCCTGTCCCCCACAGCTGGACTCGCCCCAGGAGGAGGAGGCACTGCACAGCCCCCTGAGCATGCTGGGCCAGGAGCTGCAGAGGCTGCTGGACATCCACTGGCTGGGGCCCATTGCTCACCCTGCTGAGGAGGTGGGTGCACAGGGACTGGGGCGAGGGCCATAGTTTACTGGGTGGACCCCAGTGAGGCTGTAGCACCCTGCTCAGCCTGGCTTCTTACAGGAAAGCACTGGTAGCACCAACAAGGGAAGCTTCAAGCTTCGCCTCAACATCCCCAAGCCCAGGAAGGACAAGGTGCAAAAGCAGAAGACCAACAGTGCACTCCCAGGTAAAGCAGGTGGCACACTGGGGAGGGGGCAGGCACAGCCCACACTGGAAGGGACCCCCACATGCTGACCTATCCATTGGCCTCACGTACTGGGCATGCTGTGGAGGGACAGGGGAACAGAGTATGTCCTGGCTGCCTGGGGATGTCACCAACAGCCCCTTAGAGCTTAATCTTTCTGCTAACGGACATGCAGAGCCCCCTGCCCCTGTAACTCCACCACCCCTGCAAGGGGGACAAGGGGGCTATGGTACAGCTCAGCCCTTCAGGTAAGTCCCTGCCCCAGGGCTGCGTGGCTTGTTGTGGGGTAGAAGCTTGGATGCTCCATAAGTAAGCTAAGGAGAGGAGAAACCTCTCCAGCCTGAGCCTGTGGTGTCCTCTGGCCCTGCCAGAGCTGGGGGTGGGAGCAGGGATGCTGGCCGCAGCCTGCCACCACCACTGCCCTCAGCTGCCTGCTCTGCTGCATCCAGCTGCCTCTATGGGGGCCCAGTCCACCTCTGTGGTTTTTCCTCCCTGCTAGCGGACAAGTGGGGCTCCGAGGAGGTGGCAGCTTGGCTGGAAGCACTTGGTTTAGGGGAGTACAGAGACATTTTTGTCCGGCATGACATCCAGGGCTCTGAGTTGATACTGCTGGAGAGGAGAGACCTGAAGGTACAACTCCCTGCTTGTGCCCACTGAGGGATCCCCAGCCCTGGGGAGGACAGTGTCCTCCATCCCTCCTCTCCCCATCCCTCATGCAAAGAGGGGAAGGCAGGTGCTGACCCTATCCCCATCCCTGCAGGGATGCCCTGCACCACTTGCTTGGCTTGCACACAGAGGCTGGAAGCAGGGGAGGGGGTTGGTCCTAGCCCTCCAGCTTGCACTATTAACATCTGCCCAAAGTGGGATCAACAACACCATGTCCCCTCCTGCACCCAGGCAGGGGGACATGCTTGCAAGAGGACGGAGGGCTCCTAGCAAGGACCATGTTCTGGCAGGGAGAGTGAGCATGGGGAGCTGGGCTTTGCATCCTCATCCTCCACCCTGCGCCTTTACTGCCAGCAGGAACCAAGGGCTGACCCCCTACAAGCATGTCAGCTCCCTTCTCTCCTTCCTGCAGGACCTGGGGATCACCAAAGTGGGCCACATGAAGAGAATCCTCCAGGCCATTAAGGAGCTCAGCAACCCACCCTAGGCCAGTAGCAGGGCAGCAGCCTAGCCCAGGTGCTGCCCCCCTAAGGACTGGGGTTGGGCAGGGTGGCTCCAGGTCCCCGCCATGCCCCATGTGTGTGGAGCCCACCTGCTTGCCTCGCTTTGTCTGTTCATCCCCTGGTATCCCTGGAGCCGCTGCTTCTCCCCAAGCCCATGGGGCTGGAAACACTAAAGTGGAGGTCTAGCCCTGCAGGCAATGCGGCATGACCCCCTAGTCCAGCCCATGGCAGGGTCACTACAGTAGCCTGGGCTGCCATATGTGTGCCCAAGCTGGGGCCAAAGCAAAGATCCCCCTTCCCCACGTGGGTATTTAAGCTGTGTAAATATTTGGAGAAAAGATACTCATTGCTGCTGTTTGTGCAGTGTCATTACTTGGGGGAAGGTGAGGGGTGTGGGGAGGGTGATGGGGACATGACCCCTTCTGGCTTTCACCCCTCAGCTTCCAGCTCTCACCCCTTCCTGCTCCCCACCATGTAACACCCCCTACTTGCTCTCTCCCCCAATACAGCAAGGGGAACCTGGACTCAGGCAGGGGTTCAGCTTAGTCTCCTGTCCTAGCAGCCACCACCAGCACATTAGACAAACAGCATTTTATTGACAGCTCAACATAACTTTTTTCTCCCCCCTCCCTCCCCCCTACTCCTCTTCAGTTAAAACTGCTATCATTTATGTACATAGTGCTCCCCTGCCAGAGAGCACATCGCTATTTACAGGCCATTTACAGAGACAGGGCTAGCAGCTCTTCAGTACCTCCTCCAGCTTGAGCATGTCCATGGGGGTGACTTTGGCAACCTCAAAGAAGACCCTGGAAGGAATTGCATTGGCCTGGAGCTCAGCCACAGCCCTCACACCCATGCACCAGGGCCCCCCCTCCCTTGGTTCTCTGCAGCACCCAAGGGTGTGTGCTGGTGGTGTGACCCTCAGCAGAGGGGGCAGACACAAGGCAGAACCCCATGATACTCACCTGTGCGAGTACTTTGTGCGCACAGCCTTCAGATTGTCTTGGGGCTGGTACGTGAGCAGGAAATTCAGCCTCTTCACCAGGGGATGCAGATCCTGGGAGCGGTACCCACTGTAGTACTCCAGCGTGGGAGTCTGCAATGGGACAGTGGGGCTGAACTGGGTTGTCTCAGTGGCAGTAGTCATCATCTTTCCTCTCCAGCCCCCCAAATCTGAGCATAGCTCCAAGACCACCATCCCTGCACAGCAGCCCCATCCACCCCCACACCCCCGTGGTGCCTCCCAGGGTGCTGCAGCAGGGACACGACAAGTTGGGCAGGTGGTTACCCAGCCACCAAGGTTCTTCATGGTGAGCGCCAGCAGCAGGCAGCTGGCAGCCAGCTTTGAGGGGCTCTCCTGGGCATAGTCATACTCCTGGAGGGTCATCTCGCAGAGGAAGCGGGCCAGCGTCAGAGTCTCCATGGTGGCATGGGCACACTACAGCGGGACAGGCAGGGAAAAGCTCAGCCTTTTGTACAATGCTGCTCCACTCCCACCCCCACAACCTCCTTGGGATCTAGAGTACTGCCCCTGGAGCACAGGATGCAGATCCCACACCCCCAGCCTGCCACAGACCACACAGAGCAGCATCCCCACCCCTCAACTCTGTTGGGGTGGGCGCTGGCCAAACCCTGCTTGGCTGCCAGCTGGGAGCCCAGGGCCCCAGGGGTGTGCTCCCCCAGCCCAGGGAGCCAACGTAAGGGTGCCTGGAGGCACCTCAACACCAGCCTGCCCTCCTGCTGCACCCACCTTGGCAAAGCGTCGCAGGAACCGGTATGGGATGGGGATGTTTATGTCAAACTTGAGGGTGCTGAGGATGCTCATCTCCATAGCAATGAGCTCTTCCCGATTGTAGGCATCATCGCAGATGTAGAGGAAGTCATCCACACATGGTGGGCACCGCTCCTGCTGGGGCACAACTGCTCAGCACCCTGATGGGGGCTCATCCTGGCAACACTCAGGAAATCCTACCAGTCTGCAGACCCTGTAAGGGCTTGTGCCCTGCCAGATCCTGCAAGGACTGTTAAAACATCTAGTGGAGCTTTGTGTTGTCATGTTGTCTGCCCCAGCCCTGGGCTCTTAACTCTAAGCCTTGCTTGCATGAGGTGAACTCAGATAGCCTGGTGGTCTCTGCAGAGCAGAGAGGAACCAGGTCTCCTGTGACCACCAGCATCCAGCCTATCAGGACTGCATTCACAGCCTTTGGGATAGGAAGGGTTAACCTGAGGACAGATATGGCACCTCAGCCAGCTCTTGGGGCAGTGGCCAGGCACCTGGCCTTCTCCAGTAACCCACAGGAACAAGATGGCACAGCCCTCTCTGCCCCATCACGCCAAGACAGTGCACAAGGAGTCACCTCAAATTTGGAGGCAATGAGGATGGCGGTGGAGCCAATGAGCTGCAGCTTGTCCCTCATGCTCACCACCTCCACCAGGTAGTGGTCCACCAGCTTCACAGCCAGGTATAGCGTCTCATGGTTCAGCTCAAAGTTCTCCTGCAAGGACATGGGCGGGGGGGACAGAAAGGGGTGTCAGGCAGAAGCTAGGCCCTCCTCCCCCCACCCCAGGTTCTCTCACAGGGGCCAGAAGTGCCCCCAGGGCCATGCTCAGATGGAAGGGATGTGGGCTTGTCCTCAGCCTGGGAAGGGGAAGGATCAGGTCTACACTGGAGACGCTTGCCGGAGCCTCTGCAGTATGCTTACTGAGGTCCCACATGCAGGGTGGGGGCTGCTCCGCAGAAGGCCATGCCCCCTCCCCATGCCCATATACCTGCACCTCCACCATCCAGTCCACCAGGATGGCACGCATGTCCCTGCTGATGTCTGGCTGCTTCTCCATGTAGTCGGGGAGCATGAATTTCTCCTGCCAAGGCACCAGCTGTCAGGGACTTACCAGACATCACTGTCCTCAAATGAGGCCCCTCCCACCACATGCAGGTCCCCACCAGGTGCTCAGAGCCTCTGGGCAGTGGGTAGCCCTGCCTGCACAGTCACACATTCCCTGGCCAGACATCACCCACCTCTCTTCCCCGCATGTATTCAAAGATATCCTTGGCATACTCTGCATTGGCATAGGGGTCACCCAGCTGCTCCTTGTCTATGTCCTCCACTGCTGGTACCTGGTGGGATGGAGGCAGTGGTAAGGGGGAGGCCCTGAGCTCTGTGGGTGCTGGTCACCCCTTCAGAGCAAGGCTGCTGCACCTCAACTCCCTATCTGCCCCCATCACCCTGTAGCCCCCACCCCACTCTTTCCCACAGGAGATCTTTTGAAGGAAGAAGATAGGGTGGTTTACACCACTCCCCAGCTTCCCATTACGCTGGCCCAAGTATCTCCAAGGACCAAAGAACTGCCTGGTGCTCTGGTATCACCAGCAGCAGCCATAGACCAGCATCATCAGGATGAGACAGGGAGGCCAGACTACAGCCCAGGTTCCCCACCCTCTCCTCAGAGGGCTTTGGTACCTGCACAGGCACTGTCTCTGCTGGCACATGGTCCGTCTTGGGCTCTGTGGGGGCCTCTCTTGGGGGAGTTTTCTTCAGTGACCTGGACAGGACAAGAGCATAAATCATTGCTGCCAGGAAGCCACATCTCCTGGCTGAAAGGGGTTCTCCAGAGCCCTTGCTGCTTCAGAAAGGGACTAAAACACCCCTAAAATATCCCAATAGAGACCCTTAGAATCATTTAGTCCAACCCTTAACCCAGCATTGCCGTGCCCACCATTAAACCATGTCCCTGAGTGTCACATCTATGTCTTTTAAATCCCGCCAGGGATGGTGACTCCACCACTTCCCTGAGCAGCCTGTTCCAGTGCTTGACAACCCTTTTGATGAAGAAGCTTTTCCTAATACCCAATCTAAGCTTCCCTGATGCATCTGGAGGCCATTTTATCTACTGTCTGCCCTCCCCACCTGGCTCATGGTCTCCATCACCCAAAGGAAGCCTCTACCACTGCTTGTTCTTCCCCATGGGACAGGTTTGCAGGTGCTGGCCCTGAAGTATCCTCTCTGCCCCAGTATCTGTCCCCATACACTCACTTTTTCAGGTTGATCTCATTGTTCTTGGCCACCCCCAGGGCAGCATGGGCCCTCTGTGCCTTGTGCGGTGCCACTTTCACAGCCTCCTTCTTCCCTGCCACCCCATGGTTCTTGTGAGCCTGTTTGGGACAGAACAGGGGTACACAAATAGGTGCACAGACGGAAGCGAGGTATACCCCACAGGGAGACCTTTCTTCCAGCGGACAGGGCATGGGACACCCCCTGCTCTGCATTCCCATGGTGGGTTCGCAGGGAGCACCCAAACCCCCACCCCACCAGAAGCACTCACATTGGTGATGTCCCCAAATGCCGACCTCTTCTTGGGCCCGCCCTGGGGCGATGATGGAGACCTCTTGGCTTGACAGTTCTCCTCCTGCAATAAAGGTTGTTAGAAGATGGGGGCACAGCTCCCCGACAGGAACCTCAACCACACCCCTTGCCTGGCTTGGGACTCACCTTCTCAGGGTTGGCATTCTCTGCAGCAGAGCCCACCTTGCCTGTGCAGAGCTGCCTGGTGGTCAGCATCTTGGCATTGCGTGACGACATCCTCTCCCTCGGCCTGTCAGCAAACTGGGAGCAGAGCAGGGCTTGATGCAGGCAGCTACCTGCCCCCAGGGACAGCCTGAGGGGCTGGGGGAGGACAGGGCAGTTGTCCCTCCTAGGACGGGGAGTGCAGCAGGGACAGACCCCCAGCCCCTCCCTGAGGCAGCCCCGGGGAGGGTGCAAGGAAGGGCCGGTGCGCTCCTCCTCCGGGAGGGGGGAACACGGAGCCCCACCACCCTCACCAGAAGCACCCTGCTGAGAGGCTGAGGAGGCAGCTCCCTGCCCCCTGGAGAAGGATGTAAGGGCTCCCACTCCCTTACGCTCCCAACACCGGGGGGAAACTAGGCCGAGGGACACCTCTGCACCCCAGAGGAGCAGGGGCTCCCAGCGCAGGGGTCTCCACATCACCCCCCGCCAGGACCCCGTGAAACGAGCCGAGGTGGGGGGGAAGGGGTACACGAACGACAACAAGCCTATAGGGGGCAACGGCACGATACCGAGCTTGGGCAGGTGGTAGAGGGTGATATGATCCCTCCCGGGAGAGACCCCAGCCCCCCACAGCGCTCCACTCACCTGCACTGCCACCCGCAGCCGGCTCCGGCTCTTTTGAAAGTAGCAGGACGGCAGCGGCCGGCCAGCACTGGCCGAGCGTTGCCCAATCAGAGAACGAGGCGGTGCCGAATACGGCCAATCGGCGAGAGGGTAAGATACAGTTGCTAAGGTGAGGGCGGCAAGATTTAAAATTCGGCCCCGGCCACCAATAGAAGGGCGGGCTTGCGAAGGGGCGGGGCGGGGCGGGCGGCCGGCGCGGGCGGTGATTGGTGCGGCAGGTTGCCGTTTAAATCTGTCTCGTGGGGTGCGTGCGGGACGGGTGCGGTGGCGGCCGGTGTGGCGGGCGGGGACGGGCGCTGGTGCGGGGTGGCAGCTCCCGCGCCACCCCTGCCGTGCCCTGGTGGGGCCGGGTGCGCTCGGGGGCTAGCCCAGGCTCTCCCGCCCGACTGGGTAGGGACGGAGCGGCCTCCGCGGGGCCTCCACGCCGTTCTGCTGCCTGCGGCCTGAAGCCGGCGCCGGGGTCACCCCCTTTTCCCCCGGGGCACCGGGGCTGCCCTCTCACTGGGGCTGGGGGTCGTGGTTCGAGGGGCACGGTGTGCCCTGGCCTAGCCATGCTGCTCTTGTGACCCGGTGTCACAAGCGGGCGATTTAGATCATTTAAAGAATGCTGCCTGAGGTATCAGCAAAAGTGGTTTTAACGTGATGTTGTAAAAGTGCGATTTAACAAAGTTCAGTGTTTGCTCTGTGTGGTCATTTTAACCGTGATTCAAAACTACCAAGGCAGTGTCCAAGTTACCAAGGCAAAAAGTTACCAAGGCACGAACCGGAGTTAATGTAATATACTATGACTTCCTGCATGGTACCAGCTGCTAACGAAAGATCTGCTGTTGGGGAAAGGTCTCTGCCCCGAGGAGCAGCCTTGAGGGCATCCCAGCTCCGGGGGAAGATCGCTGCCCCGCAGCCAGCCTGCTTAGCACAAGGGGCTCAAAGAAGGCTCACTCAGGCCGTCATGGGATAAAGTGGTTGGCTGGTAGTCAAATTGCATGCAACAGGAAAGGTGAGTGTGAGACTCCTTGTACCCGCGACTGTCTTTGTTCCTTGATAAATTAATCTTGGAAAAGCCACACACTTTTCATGTGTTAATCACATGATCCATGTTCTGGGCTCATGTGCGTTGATGCTCGCTCTGTCACTGGGTTTTCAGAGAACAGACTGGATCTAGAGAAGTTCTTGGCTCGGGTGCAGCTTCAGCCTTTACCTCTTTTAGAGCCTGAACCAAACAACCGCAAGTTTGGTTACGGGGTCAAGTGCATCTGGCACACCTGGCCAGCCAGGAATGGCACCAGCAGCCACCACTTGATCCCTGTTGGTTGAACTCCGAGGGCTACAACCTTCTGCTGCAGACACAGCCTCCAATGGGGCATGAGTGGGTGTTGTTTAATATGTTGGCCAGGGAGAAAGCCCCTTGCCCCAAAAAACCCTTGCAGCATGGCTGAGGAAACGGATTCATCCCTCTTGCCTCCTTCCCTGCCCTCTGCCCCTGCCTGCTGGGCTTGGGGGACCCAGGAGGGTCCATCTTGGGCACTTCCACCAGCTCAGTTGCTCTCAGATGGTCTGTCTGCTTCTCATCCCGTCAAGGTCCAAAAAAGGGGGGTTGACCTCCCCAGTAAGGAGCCCCCAGCCAGTCACCCCCTCCCTCCCCAGTGTCCTGTTTTCTGAAAGGAGGATGGAGGCGTTGGGTAACATCTGTTTACAGCTGTCCAGACCTGGGGGAGCAGGAGTGGCAGCAGCTGCCAGGAGGGCAGAGGTAAGCCCTGCCTGCAACTCCGTGGTGGGAGGCATCCACCCCATGCCCATTGCCTGAGCTCAACAGGGGGACACTGAGCTGGGCCGGTGGCAGCAAAAGGTGGCTCCGAGGGCAGGAGCTGGCCTGCTTGTGCGGGGTGGTTGTCACTCGGCAGCCCCTGACCTACCTCCACACTGGCTGAGCTGCTCCTGTGGTCCCAAAGGCTTTGGGAAATGCTCTGAGCTGATCCCCATTCCCTCAGGGATTGGGATGTGGCTGGCACATGTGCCACCCCTCATGCAGAGGTCCCTTCCCCTCTCCAGTTCTTGGGGGCTTTTAGCATTGCACCAATCTTTAGGCTCAAAGGAAACCCCCCAGTCGAGGTAAGCTCAGCAGGGCTCAGCGCTGCAGCAAAGGAGAGCTTCCCTCAGCTGGCAGTTTCCCAGCAAAACCTTTCAGATTCCTAAGTTTAACCCAATAAAATCCTTTTAGATAACCCCCCACGCATGTGCTGCTGTTGCCAGTGGGTGAACCCCTTGCTAGGGAAACATCCCAGTGCCAGCATCTGAGGGGACTTAACTGATGCTGCCCAGGGACCATGTGGGCAGGATCAGTCCTTTCTCCTTGCTGACGGACAGGGTGGCTCAGGCTGCGTACAGGCAGCTCTGCCATGGCTCGAGCAGAAAGACCTGGGGACATCAACAGCGAGGAGCAGTGGAATGGCTTTAGGGTGTGGCATGGATGAGGGGTGCTTGCAGGGGTGGGAGTTTAAACTTGGGTCCCACAGATCTTGTGTACCTTCAATCCCCAAAATGGGTCGGGGCTGCTGTGGCTTCAGCCCATCTTGTTTCCTCTTTGGCCACTTGTCCTCCTCAGTTCAAACTCCCCTTGTGCCACCACTGCGGGCCCCAACTTGGGGGCTTCCCCAGGTTTGCTCACCGTCAGTCTGGGATCCTTGTGGGATCCAGGTGCCTGCCTCTCCTTATGCATGTTGGAGCAGTGCGTACTCCAGCCAAAAATATGAGTCAGGTGCACTCTTGCGAGGCAGAGCTGGGACGCATCCCATTGCCGATGGAAACACAGTGCATCAGCCTGTGGGATAAGATCCTCAGCCAAAAAATCCCATCCAAGTCTGCCTGCAGCTCTGTGGGGGCTTGGGCAAACTGCCCACTTTGGGATGGGTTTGCGTCTGCCCCTCCTGCCCAGGCTTGGTAGGGGGAAGCTGGCTTTTCCAGTCCCGATGGCACTGCTGTGCTGGTGCTCCTCGGGAGGCTCTTGGGAAGCGCGGCCCTGCTGCAGGGCCTGCAGCTCGCACCATGCATGCTGAAATCCCATCCAGTCACCGCGTGGGGGGGGGGGGGGCTAGAGGAAAGATGGGGGAGCAAGAAGCGGACCCTGCAAGGTGAACACCGTGGGTCTGCAGCAGGGGCTGTGCCAGCTGCCCAAGCATGAAGGCAAGTCTGTGGTCTCAGTCCTGCCCATCATCTAAGGATGCTCAGGGACAGTTTGAGGAGAGAGCCCCCCAAAATCTCCTTGGGCTCTAGCATCCGTCAGCAGACCCCTAACTCAGGGAGGATGGCAGCCACCTCATTGGAGCAGGAGCACAAGGCTGCTGCGTTGCCACAGCACTTGGCTCTGCACCACGAGAGCATTCACTGCAGAGCACAGCACGGCTTTATCTGGCCCCCAGCAGACCACCAACGCCAGCTGGGTTAAGTGGTGCACTGATGTCCTCCACAGCCCTCTCTTGCTGCAGCCAGCCCAGGCACGTCATGTGTGGTGGAGGATGGATAAACAGACACCACTCTGTGCTAGCTCAAGAGCATCGGTGCCTGGAGCATCCCTATCATGAGAAGAGCTGGGTCGCTACTTCCATCCAGCCCCTTCCCACAGCACTATAGAGCCTGCACTGCCTTTCAGAGCTGGAGCAGCCCCTAGAGCTGGCCCGGCTCCCTGCTACGGTGGGGCTGCTGAGAAGCCCCTCTGCATGGCATCTGGGAATCACTCCAGGATTGCTTACCAGACAGCCTTAGGCTCAAGAGAAGCAAGGGCAGGGAAGGATTGTTCATGGGATCCACATGGACTGCTTTTCCCCCCTTTCCCTTCCTCAGGCTAAAACCTTACCCTTTCCCATGCTAAAACAGGCCCAACTTGTTTCTCCCCGTGGCCCAGTGCCAGAAGCACCAGTGGGAGTCAAGGCACTGATCCACACGGGGAAGGCTGAGCTTTGCTGCTTCCATTTTCCTCCCTTTTCACTATTAATGACAGTGGTCAGGTAAGGACATTGTGTATATGAGCTGTTGCATTTATTTACTGGAAAAGCCCCAGCAAGTTAACCCCAGGGCTCTTGGGTCAGTGAGGGAAGCATGAAGGAAAGCACAGAGCAACTCAGAGTGACAGAGCTCCTGAATGCCCGCAGGGAGGTGAGAGCCAGCGCTGTGCCAAGATGCTGGCTGCCCCAGACCTGGGGTGCAGCTCCCATGGGGGTACCAGGGCTGCAAGGCATGTGGTGTGGTAGGGCTGTGCTGGGTGATGCTCACAGCACTTTCCCACCCGCTCCGCCTGCAGCCTCCCCACATCCTGGCCATTTCTGCATCTCCACTGCTGGCACACTGCAGTGTACTGGGGGGTGTTTGCAGCACCAGGGTGGAAGCCAGCACCTGAGAAGAAACAGGAGCAAGCAGCCTGGAAAGGCTCAGGGCGGGCTCAGTGGGGCCGAGCAGAGTTAAGTACTAGAGCCAGTCGATGCCAGCTGAGAATGGGGAGGTTAGCTCAGGGTTAGCGGCGTGACTATGGCAAAGGAGCCAGTGGCTCCACAAACCATCCCATATCCCCTCAACACACCCAGGGGCTGTGCCTTACCCTAGGGTTAGAGGTTTCCAAGCTGGTGGAGCCAGCTGGTGGGTTGATGGCCACACTGGGGTTGTTGTGGCCCTGCTGCCACTCAGGATGCTCGCTCACCCCGAGGAGCCCAAACTCTTGTGTCTCTGCTGTTGGATGCTACTTAGCCTCCACGTCCTGCTGCTCTCCAGCCATTTTCTTCCAGTTCTTATTTGGTGGCTGATTTGATCTTGTGGATGGCATATGGGCTTGACTCCTTGGGCATCCAGATCTCCTCCCCGGCACAGCCCTGGTGCTCCACTGCTCCCTCCATGGCCGCTGTCAGCTCTGGGCTGAAGATGCTGTCAGTGGCCCGGTAGGTGCGGGTGAGGTGGCGAAAGGAGGAGTCTGAGGAGCTGTCATCAGGAAGGTCTTCGTCCTGCTCATCCCGCAGCTTGGTTCTGCTCAGCTCCAAGCTGCTCTCCAGCTCTGGGTCTTTGAGAGCCTCCCCCACCTCCTGGAGGAAGGTTGTTTTGGGGCTGATGATGCACAGCAGGACCATGAGGCCTCCTGAGACCCCGCAAAGAAAGTAGAGGCCAACTTTCTCTGGGATGCCTGGGGGGCAAAGAGCAAAGAGAGACATCAGGGTACAAACCACCTCTGTGCAGTACCAGTGCCTGGAAAACCCCCTCTGCCCAGCACGTAGGAGGAAGAGGAGGGGAGCAAGGGCGCCCTCAGCATCCAGGCTGCAGAGGCAGGACAGACCCTGCCCCAGGGATCATGGAAGCATCACCCAGAGCCTCATCAGTACCCACCAGTGTCCTGAAATGCCCCTTTCCCCCTAGGAAATCATCCCTTTGGGATGTGAGGTAGGCAGGGCAGGGGGAGGAATCATCTATCCAGAGAGTAATTTCCCCTATCATGGGAAGTTTTTGCCCACAGAGTGGTGCTCTCCATTCGTGCCCCTGCAGGCAGGGCAGGAAAGAAGAAGACCCAGTGGGTGACTCAGCCCCTTGGAGAAGGAAGGTCCGGTCCATAGGCAGGACTCCAGCAACATTGGGACCACTGATGCTACGGCGTCTCAGGGCTCATTCAACCACTGAGCTCCCGCCCTACATGTCTTGTCCCTCAAACCCAGCACGGGTGCTTGGTGCCCTTCTCCCTTACATGCCGGCCGACCCTGCTGGAGGCGTCTGGGGTCTGGCTGCCTCTGAGCCAAGCCCTGGGCTGAGCGGGAGGCATCACAGGACCCAAGCCACCCTCCCAAGCCTGTTTTGCTTCCCTGGGTGCTGCGTGAGAGCTGGTGAGGGCACATACCCCAAAGGTGGGCAAAAGCTGCCAGAGAGCTAGTAAAAATCATCCGGTCTTCCCGGAGCCTGGAGAACCTGGGCCCTTTGTACCAGCCACCTGCAGCAAACAAGGGGATGCGGGCTGAGGCGTGAGGTGCTCCCCAGCACCCCGCTGCCTGCCTGCCTGCCCCTGTCTGCCTCCTTCCCTGTGCCACACTCCCTCCTTCCTGCGCAAGCACTCCTCTGCCTTCGGGGATGCTCCCCTGTGGGTCCTCCTCTCCCCTGCTCCCTGCAGACCACATCTCTCCAGCCCCTCAGACACGGGCACCGACCAATGGGTGGCTTCAGCCACAGGACAGCAATGCTGGGATGGAGCTGCAGGGCTTGTGCCAGCAGTGGGTATCACAGATGCAGACAGGCCATGGAAGGGGTGGTTTTGGCATAGCCTGCCCCCAGTATTACCATGCATGTAGTCCGAAAGCAGGAAGGGGTCTGAGGTGTCAGGGCCCACCTCCTCCAGCAGCTGCTTGGGCACTGCAAGGAGAGCACACACTGAGCATCACCACCCCACTCCTCCCCAGCAGCCTCCCCAGGGAGCCCCGCGCCCCTGCCTGCATGGCACAGAGTGGGCAGAGCAGGGGCTGAGCCAGTGGCCCTCGTGTCCTCAGCTCTGCGGGTGGCTCTCACCACATGTGTAGGAGACTCGCAGCTGTTTCTTCATGCCAGGGAGGCACGGATCCCCAAAGGTAGCCTGGTCAGCAGCCACAGTGCAGTTCCCCTTGCGGTGGCACTTCTTGGAGACCCTCCTCAGGGCGTCTGGAGCCAAGCACTCTGCAAAGACATGTGGCATGGACCTGCAGGCAGACCTGTCTGCCCCTGCCTGCTGGGCACCAGCTAGCTAGGGCCAAAGGGCACAGGTGCAGCTCGATGGCATACTTGTTCCACACTCTCTGCATGGTTTCTGGCCCCATTTCTGGCCCAAACTATTCTGGCATACCTATATGGGGTCCCCCAGTGTTCAGGGAATCACACTCTGGTTTGCCCCTGAGGAATCGTCCATAATTTGCAGAATAAATCGCCAGGATGGATTTTGGTCGGCACTGCAGCCTCAGCTTGTCATTCTCGCACACAGTCTTGACCCGATGGTTCCCTGGGGAGTGACACTGCAGAGCGTCCCAATGCATCCAGAATCACCTGCAGCCCCCTCCTCCCTTAGCCCAGCCAAGGGTCTGAGATCTGCCAAGGGCAGGGCTGGAGGAGGGCTGCAAGATACAGGAGCAGCTTGGTTCCCCTCTCTGTCCTTTTCTGAGCAGGTGAGGCAGGGAAAGAGCCCACACAGCGCTGCCCAGACCCCACACCACCTCACCTGGCCGGCACTTGTAGGAAGCGATGAGGTACTTGTGTGTCCCAGGGCACGGGTCCGGGCCAAAGACTTGGCTGTGCACCAAGAACTGGCACCACTGCTGGTCCTGGCACTCAGCCAGCAGCTTCTGGAGAGGAAAGCACGGCAGATGTGAAGATGTGTGAGGAGTCCTGAGTGTGTTCTCACCTTCTCTTCCGCGGTACCATCACCAGACTGAGGGAGATGTACTCTAACCCCGCAGAGGTGCTGCTCGTGCCCTGCGCCTCTCCGCAGTCACCCTGCTTCACGTGTCAGTTCCTGAATCGGTTCCTCCCCTGCACCCACACGGAGCTGTGGCAGGTCTGCCAGTACCTGTGCTGGCACTCAGCCACGCCACACGTCTGCAGCACCCGTGCAGGCGTGCACACTGACACGGCTCCGTGCAACACCCGTGCGGGCGTGCACACTGACACGGCTCCGTGCAGCACCCGTGCAGGCGTGCACACTGACACGGCTCCGTGCAACACCCCTGCGGGCGTGCACACTGACACGGCTCCGTGCAACACCCGTGCGGGCGTGCACACTGACACGGCTCCGTGCAACACCCGTGCGGGCGTGCACACTGACACGGCTCCGTGCAACACCCGTGCGGGCGTGCACACTGACACGGCTCCGTGCAGCACCCGTGCGGGCGTGCACACTGACACGGCTCCGTGCAACACCCGTGCGGGCGTGCACACTGACACGGCTCCGTGCAACACCCGTGCGGGCGTGCACACTGACACGGCTCCGTGCAGCACCCGTGCGGGCGTGCACACTGACACGGCTCCGTGCAACACCCGTGCGGGCGTGCACGCTGACACGGCTCCGTGCAACACCCGTGCGGGCGTGCACGCTGACACGGCTCCGCGCAACACCCGTGCGGGCGCAGCCGCAGCGCGGCTCGGTGCGCTCAGGCCCCCGCCAGCCGGCTCCGTGCAGTGCCCACGCGCGGCCACAAGGTGGGGACGAGGGCTCACACCACCGGGCCGCCCGGGCAGCGTCCCCGCGGGGACTGGGGCGGCCTCTGCCGCTGCCGCCGCCCGCCACCCAGCCAAGCCTGCGGCTCCGGCCGGGCCCCCCGCGCAGCCTGGGCCGGATCCGGCCCTGGGGCTGGGGCTGCCGGCCGCCAGCGCGCCCCGCGGTGCTGGGCACGCTGCAAGCCCCATCAGCAGGCAGCCTGCGTCCGAGCAGAGGCTGCCGGCGGCTCGGCGGGGCGGGGCGGGGCGGGGCCGTGGCTTGTTCCCGAACCCCGCTGCTACCGCTCTGGGAAACTGCCCTGCGACTTGGGCCCTGGGATCCCACCACCTGAGATGATGGAGCCCCTTTTCATCTCTCCTTCCTCTCCTCTGTCCCTGTTCCCCCCAGCCCGGGACTTAGCCTCCTCTTGGTCTTCACTGGCTGCCAGAAGTTCAATTGAAGGAGGAAATGTAATTAATTCCTCTCTCTGGGGTTTGCCTAAGCAGAGCTGACCTGCAGCAGCAGCCTTGCTTTCTGCTCTCCAGACGTCCCTTCTCCAACGGCAGCCTCCAGGCAGTGGGGAACCCAGTCCTATTCGACCACAGTCCCACAGCAGGAGTGGCTCCATCTCGCTGCAAACCTGAGCCACACAAATCCTCCTCACAGACCCATCCTTCAGTCTCTGCATCTGTGCTGGACCATATTCTCCGTCCTGTGCTTGACACACAAGCTCTGGGAACCCTGACTGTGTTTGCAGGGTGGTTTGTGGGGCTGGCTTGGCGCCATGCCAGCAGTCTGGCTCAATGCTTGCAGAGCTCTGGGGATGTGTGGGATGCTGGGAGGGGATATGCAGCTGGACCAGGACCAAACAGCAAAGCCTCATGAGCTTCCAGAGCAAGGAACTGCCCCTCAGCTCTTGTTCCTCTTCTCCGGCTCCATGTTCCCCTTCCCTACAGCCGGCTACAAGCAGCTGGGTTTGCTGTGGTTTTGCCCCAACCCTAGCAAGGAGCTGGAATAGAAAAGTAGCACAGGAAAATATGCGCCCATCGAGGGACCCTCCTGCCAGCCCCCACTACATGTTCTGGCTGCCCTGGGTTTTTCAGAGCCCTGTGACTCCTTTCATTAATCTGCTGCTTGGGAGCTACCAGCATGGATGGGTGCTTCTGGCTGGGGAAGAGCCAAGCTCTGTGCTAAGCCCAGGGGATGCATCTGCAGAGCTGAGTGCAGCACCCCAGCATCCCTTGTAGGCCCCTGTGCCACTTCCCAAGCCTGGCACCCTGGCTGCTGCAACAACCGTCTCCTGGCACCCAGCCCCAGCTGCAAGGGCTTCCTGCGAGCCTGCTGCATCCTGCAGGATTACTCAAAAAAACAGCTCAAGATGCAGCAGTGCCTCCTTCCAGGCTCCTCTAGCAGGGCTGCCCCACCCTGGGACCCACGCCAGAAGGTCTCATCCTCCCTCGTCTAGCAAATACGCTCCAGAAAAAAGACCCCAAGGGTGAATCTCAATGCTGATGGCTGCAGCCTCCCCCAGGGCACAGGAAGGCTGCAGTGTCTGCAGCCACCCAGGCCAAGCAGGCAGCCCGGTGACCTGGGGAAGGAGGGGTGTGCCTCCTGGTCGCTTGGGACCCCTGCCCTTACCAGGTGGGCCGTGGTGGACGTGCACTCCGTGCTCTCCTGGGAGGCATTGCCAGGACTGGGGCAGAGGTTGGGGCTGGGCACACGACGCCCATAGAAAGCACCAAGGATGCTGATGGTGGTCTTGTGAGGGCAGACGATGAGGAGCTGCTCCCCGTCACAGGTGTGGGCAGTATGGTTCCTCAGCACCTTGCGCAGGTACCCTGGAAGGGGACAGCATGGCAGGCATTGGCCAGAGGAGACACTGGGACCATGGTGGTGGTGGTTCTTGGGCTCCCAACAGCTGGTAGCAGTGAGGATGTCCTGGGCTGGGCACTTATGGGGTGAACAGGATCAGAATGGGGCTGCGGCAGAGAAGGTGGGCTTGCAGTAAATCTTATACCCAGTGTTGCAGCCAAGAGGCTGGAAAGCAGCATGGAGTAGCTGAGCTGGTTAGCAAATGGAACTGAAAGCTGGAGGTAGGATGACAGGTCAGAAGAAACACATACAGAAGAATCCCATGAGGGGTTTAGAGAAAATGAGGCTTGTTATGGAGACATGGGGAAAAGAGAGCAAGGGTGAGCCAGAGATGATCACTGGCTTTGGAGGAGGATGTAGTCTGTCACATGGTTCCGAGCCATGAGCTGGAGGAGAGAAGGGTCCAGTGACTGCTGCAAGCTCCCATGGTTGGCTGGGTCAGTGGGAGAGCCAATGGATGAGCATGAACCACCAAGTCATCATCTGAGCCCAGCTGACCCTGGGTCTCTCTGTGGGAGAAGCCCAGTGCATCAGTGTGAGCCATTCCCAGCCCATGGCCTTTCTGATGGGCACTGGCCCTTCTCTCCCTGATTTCCTGGCACAGGGTAATTCTCTTTTAATCCTGCTGAGTTTGTGTCCCAAACTACTTACACTGTTGTTTTCCCTACAAGGAACAGTCAGGTGGGGCTGTCCTGCCCAGCCTTTAAGAGGGTTTATCATAGAGCTATCATCTCTGGCTGGTATTAGCTGTGCTGGATGCTGGGTGAGTGAGGAAGCCGTTTTAATAAAATCTCTGCAAGCTTCCAGGGGTGCTCTGAGCAGGCACTGGCTGCTGGAGGAGGCTGAGGAAGCAGGAAAAGCTGACAAAAAATGAAGCGTAGGGCCCTGGACAGAGGAGTTTCCCTCAGGCCTTTGAATTAAACAAAAGCAAAGGGGAAGCATGATTTTGAGGCTGGGAGGTGGGGACAGGCAGGACCCTGGGCTGCTGGGCGGCTCACAGACCTCAATCCCCAGCTGTGGCATCCCTGGAGGGACTGGCACCCCAGCCCCAGGCCAGTGCTGGGGTTTGAGGCAGGACACACCCCCTGTACCCCAGCCCCCAGTGTGTCAAACTCCCCCAAAACAATACAAGAAGATGGGAGTGCCAGCTCTGAGCCCCGTGCTTGTCCCTCCGTGCCTCTGCAAACTGGTGCCAGGCTCAGCTGCACAAAGGGCGCCTTTCACCTTCCCTGCTGCCACTAACCCTTTGGCATCTGTGGCTAGCATCCCTTCCTGGGAGAAGTCAGAGGATATGGCAGGGAGCTGCCCCTGCTCAGAGTTAATCCTTACCTTGAACATGGGCAGCTGTTAGTATTTCTCTTTTTGAAAATGGGATGAGCTAGTGGGAGGGCCACAGCCCTTTGCAAGCAAGCCCTTGCTTGCTCTTCAGTGCACTGGATGAGAGAGGGAAGGAGAGGCAGAGGAGGGTGGATGGAAGCAGGCAAGCTGTTTTAGTCAGGTCAAAGCTCCAGCGAAATGCAAAGATGCTCCTTGGAGGTCACAGAGATGGATCAGCCCCCTGGGGTGCAGTGCCTGCAAAGAGGGGGGCAGAACAAGCCCCATCCTGCCCCTCTCCTCTGGTTGCCCCATATCACTGGATGCTGGGGGCCGTGAGGGGCACAGGACCCTGCCCAGGCTGCTGGCCCTCACCTCCTTCCTCTCCAGGCCTGTGGCAGCAGCTAGGCTCTTGTGCAGGCTCCAGAGCTGCCCAGGGTTGACTGCTGGCGTTGACTCCAAACCCACCTGCCCATACCTAAGAGGGCTGGCAGTGGGGCTGCCCAAACCCCCTGCTGCTGGGCCAGCCCTGGGCACAGTGAGCTGAGCCAGATCCTGGGGGTGGTGGGGGATGTGGGGAAGGAATAGGGGAAAAAATATTTTTCCCCAAATCCAGCCTGCCTTGCAGCAGACACCCTCCTCTGCTGCCATGCTGGCTGCAGCACTGGCAGTTTTTATTTTATAACTGAGGCTCAAGGAGCGCCACAGGGACAGAGGTTTCTCCATCACTCCATTTTGGGGCAGGGAGCAGTTGTGAAGATTTTTTTTGGGGGGTGAAACCATAGCAAGGAGGCTGCAGGCAGATTTTGCAAGTGGTTTTCGTCGCCTGCTGGTGCTGCTGACTCAGTCCCTGATGTTGTGGTTGTGCTGTTAGCTCTGCCCAGATGAAATCACATCCTTTCCACCACAGCCCGCCCTGCTGCGCTTGGCAGCATCATGCCAGGCTCTCACACTGCCCAAGCCCAGCAAAAGCAGAGAGGAAGGTGTGCATGGCTGTTTCTAGACAATCCCTCAGGGGAGGGAATGGCAGCCCCCAGGCACTCAGCCTGCCTGCACTCATTCTGGGTGTCCCAGGCACTGGGGCACAAGGGATTGTGAATTTCTGCCTTGGCTACATCTATAAGACTCACTGGTGCTGCCTGCAGAGAGAGGATCTGGCCCTTACTGTGCCTTGGGGCAGTGTGGCCTGCGGCCCCCTCTACTCACACACAGGTGGCTCTGGCTGGGGACCACAGCTGCCGGCTCTGGCCAGGGACTCAGTACAGCTTCAGCTCATCTCTTCCCTCACCTTCTCAGAGCATCAAAGGCTTGCAGGGGAGCCCTGGGTGTGCCAGGAGCCTTCAGCTCCACACATGCCCCAGCACTGAGGACATGAGCATCATGGCCGGGGGGTCTCAGGAAAGCTCGGAGGCTGTCTTAAGATTCGTTTGTTTGCATTTCTGCCTCCAAACTGCCCAAGGGAGCCCAGCAGCAGCACAGGGAGCTGCTCCCTTGCTCACACTGGGGCTGTGGGACATGCACAGGGTGTTTTCAGATAACAGCCCTGCCATGGGGATAAAAAATATCCCAGTTTTTTTGGCAACCTCCCTCTGGCCTGCACTGCTTTGTCCATATACATGCAAATACCCCACCAACCAGCTGTCACTTTGCCCTTCCCTCACACCGGCACTGTCCCCAGCATCCCTTTCCACCCTGACTGCGCCCCGACTCACCAGAGAGCTCCGGGCTGGCCTCCAGTCCCACAGCTAGGCAGAGGAGGACCAGAGCTGCTGCTGGCCCTACCAGAGTGACCATGGTGCATCTGCTGCTGGCTCTGCTGTGTCCTACCAGGCAGCCTCTGCTGGCCCAGTCCTCGGCAGTGGCTGGCGCTGGGGCTGGCAGCGTGCGGGGACAATGGCTCACTTCTCTGCTCTGCCAAAGCACCGGGGCTGGGCAGGCGCCTGTGTACCCGCTCTTTGTCTGCTGCCCAGGGCTAGGGGCTGCTCTGGACAGCTGGGACACTCTCAGCACAGGGACACCTCCCACGGGGAGGGAGGGGCGTGTTTCCAAAGGCGCTCTGTGGTGGGTGAGTGGGTGCCATGCCTTGGCATCACTGTTGCCGGTGGAGAAACCGGCAGCTGTTCCTCCCGAGCAAAGGGTCTTGGCAAGCTTTCCAGTGTGCTCCCTGCTTTCTCACAGACGTGGTGAGGCAGACATCCAGATACACATGTACCATAATCTCCATCTCAGCAAATGTCCGGCCATTCACCATTTGAAGAGGAAGGGAAGGGCTGCCTGTGTGGCCTCCCAAGGTGCCTGTTCCTGCAGAAAAGGCAAACGCCCTCCCCACATGGAACACTGCAGGCAGGGACCTCATTGCTGCTGCTATTCTTCCCCTGCAGCCTCCACAAGACCAGATACTGGGGCCTCTGACATCTGGCAAGGAGAGCACTGTGCCATTCTTGTCCCCCCCACCCCGCAGGAGTTAAAACCCTGCCCACTATTTCAGCTGGCAGCTGGGAGGGAAATGCAATGGGCAGGAGCTGCTCAATCTGGCAGTGCTAGGAGCCGGCCCGGCTCCCTGCAGGCTCCTGCATCACCCTGGCAGCACACATCACCCAGGGGTCTGCAGTGGGAGCTGGGGGGAGGGAGCAAGATGGGCACCAAGCTGAGGGTGCTGCTGTGGCCCTGCTTGGCACTTGCAATGCTATTAATTCATCCCTCTTGCTTAGGAGAACATCAGGCAGAGTTTCCTGTCCCACCAGGTGGAGTTTTAAGTTCTCCAAAAGCTTTGATGGGGCAGAAATAAAAATGCTCTCCAGCCCCTCCTGTGCAGTCACCAGTGTAAGCACCACTCCAGGCTGTGCAGCAGGACGCAGGAAAAACATCTCCCTTGGGGAGACTCCTCTGGGAGCTTGCAAAATCATTTCCCAGCCTTAGGGTGGATGCTTTCTTATCAGGGTTTGATTATTTTCAGGAAAGTCTGGGCCTACCTGAGCTGGTGTGGGGGTGTGGGTGTGTGTGTGGGGGGATAGCTGGGTAGGGTGGGGGTGTGTGTGTGCACGCGTACTGAGTCAAACAATCAGGATCCCCATTTTGTGCAAAGCTCTGTACCAGCTACAGGGTCCCAAGGTGCAAGACGGGACTTGCCCAAGAGAAAAGTTAAGACTGTTAGGTGCTGGGAAGCCATCTCTGCTTGGACAGCAGCCAGGATGATCTGACAGCGACTGTTTCCCTCCCATCCTGGGGAGAAAAGCAAGCTGGTCATCCTTCCTGTGAAACGACCCAAATTCCAGGAATGGGGCCCTGCCAGGGATCAGCCCTGCAGACATCCCTTCCCATCATGGTGCCATGCACGACCCCAGCTGGGCTGCTGCCAGCAGCACTCTGGGGTTCCCCTGCTGCACTCCAACACGCTCCAGCCTCTTTGCTTTCCTTGCTTGGCCATTTCACAATCCTTCATGCCCAAGGTCTGCACCCTGGCAGTGCATGGCTGGCTGCAAAGAGCCAGTGGCAGGCGGCCAGGCTGCCTCGCTTGGCTTCCCTGAACCCTCGCCCTGCTCAGCCCTGGCTCCTGCAGCGAGGGGTGTTCAGGGGAGCCCACCTGGGGGGACCCCTGGGGGTGGTGGGCAGGGAGAGGAGCTGTATCCTCCCTGCTGCCAGCTGCCCATCCTGATGCAGCAGTAGGAGGTGGGAAGGCAGTGCGAAGGTCAGCTCGGTTCACCCCAAAGGGTGACACAAGAAGTGGTGAGCCCTGGGGCACCAGCGCCTGGGTGTAAGTGTGGGAGGGTAGCGAAGGGGCCAGAAGACCAGACCCGAGCAGCACAAGGAGCGGCAGGCCAGATGCTTCCCCTGCAAAACCCCCCAGCTCCCAGCTGTGAGGTGACAGCAGGAGGCCACCAGCCCAGTGCTCAGAGGCACCAGTGCCGTGCCTGGGCTGGTGCGATAGACTGACTTGAAGGGGACCCGTAAACACGTCCAGATAGACCCGTGCTGAGTCACGGCTGGGAGGCCCCGCAGCTTCCCCCTCCCCTCCGGGAGGTCCTGGCGCGCACCCCATTGCTCCTCCCTGCTTCAAAAGGAAGGAAAGGGCAAGCCCCAGCCCTCCGAAAACGCAGCCGAGGTGCTTGAGCTGCCAGCCGTCTCAAAGCGCCCCCCATTCAAGCTCCGCAAAGGACTCACCAACTCACCACAGCAGTAGGTGGCCAGCGGTTCCTCCCCACACCGCCGGGATGGAGAGTCGGCAGCACAGCACCACCAAGGAGCCTGAGATTGAGCTGTTTGTGAAGGTGGGTCTCGGCAAGGGGGCAGTTGTTCTTCGGCAGTTCCCTGCAGGCTCATCCTCACCAGGCTCCAGCTGGGCACAGATGGTGGAAATTCATGGGTGTCTTCATGTTTCGGGAGGCTGGAGATGGATGGGTACTGACTTTGGGATCGCTTGCCATAACGGGTGGCTAAGTGCGTGTCCAGAGGAGGGGACCAGGTGCGGGGTGGCGCGGGGACTGATGGGGTGTCACACCATGGGACGTCTAGGATGCTGGTGTCCTAGAAGATGCCCTGGTCTCATGGTGGTTGTGTACCCCGGGCGAATGGTGCTGCTGGCAGCTGGTGTAACAAAGGACAAGGCACACACGCGTCTCTTGAAACTCAGATAAGACAAGCCCCAGCCTGGGCGCAGCAAGCAGGAAGGCTGAAAGCAGCCACTTCAGCTTCTCCTGCAAGCCAGGGTTGCGAAACAGAGTGCGAATGGCTTGGGGAGCCGGCGTGGGTGCCCACATGTGGGTGGGATGGGGTGACTTCACAGAGCACCCCGGGGGGATTATTCACTAGAAATGGTGGGGTTTCCCCTCTCCCCTGTTAAGCAATTTTCTTAACACTTCCTCTGGAACATTTTACCACTTGAGTTCAAAATACCTGCAGCAGACATGCGGGTTGACATGAGGAGCCAAAGCTGGTGGCTGATAATTGTGTGTGCCAGCAGCGATGCCAGCAGGGCACTGGGACATGCTGTCAAGTGACAGTGGCTGGGGTGAGTGATGCCTCCCTGTGCCACCACATCAGGGTTTTAAGGGTGGTTTCCCTGTAGCTGCTCAGTTCTATGGGCTTCGCTCCTCTTCTCCTCGGGCAGCTCAGTGCCCAAAAGGACTGCAGTGCCTGGCCAGAGGCACCAGCTTCCCTGGCACAAGCAGCGGGCAGTGCTGGGCGCTGCTTTGCTTGGGTTGTGGTTGGATATACATGTTAGAAAGGATTAGCTGAGCCTTCATGGAAGGAACCTCCCCCATTTCACTTGCCAAAACTGTGGCCATGGTGGTGCCTGGCAGGCACTGAGCTCAGCTGAGACAAATCCAGAGTGTCTTTTCTTGGTGAAAGTAATTCAGATCTTGAATTCCCTTCTTATCACCGCTTTTTCCCCAGAATGGCTGAGGAGAAGAGGAAAATGATACATGAGGCGACTGCAAAGGTGGTAGCATGTTCAAGGGGATTTTCAGAGGGAAGGGAAACAGAAACCAAAGCAGCAGTGTCGTCATGACTTCCCCTATACCTTAATTTAGCGCGAAAAAACCCTTCTGGCTTGTCTTTTAACAGACAAATTGATGCTATACCTCCTCCTCCTCCTGCCATTGAGGACCCAGTTTTACCAAAGTCACAGCAGCTGCTGGCTGCAGACAGGCACCCTCCCACGCCATTGGCATCTCCCAGCTCTCCTGGGCCGGGGTCTGCCCTAAGACGTGGATGCCAGTGCAGCCCACAACAACTGTAAATCACAGGGAAGCAAGTGTGCCTGCAAATGCCTACTGGCATGCTGCCCCTGCCCAGCTTCCACTTTGGCAAACGCTGAACTTGGTGAGGATGGGGAGGGTACGAAGCAGCTCCTGCATTGCTTTGAATTTGGGGCAGGTGGTCCTGCCATGGTCTCACCCTGCCATGGTCCCACTGAGACTGTCATCTCACCGTCTGGGAGGCCCTCCCTGTCCAAGAGGAGCCTCTGCCCCTCAGCCTCACAAGACATTTAGCCACCCCCAAAGCTGCTTCCCAGCTTTTTGGGTGGCTATAGGAACCATGGGCAGGTCCTGGTGGGTGCTGAACACTTAGGAGTGCCCTAAGCATGCAGAGCTGCTTCCTCCTCTTGCCACATTTCATGCTGTTTCACTGAGGGGGAAACCACAGGAACTGCTAAGTAACTTTGGGGTTTTAATGCCTTGTGAGGCCTCAGAGGACTGAGGCTAAAAACCTGCACCTCCCTGGAGATGCTGTGCTAGCCCACACTTGGGTTTATCCATTATCTGGAGGGAAAAAGAGTGAGGAAAGTCAGTCTAGGGGGGCTGTCAGCTCTGCACCCCCTGCCCTGGTCCCTGCTGCAGCGTGGGGAGACGCTCTTTCCACAGAAGGAAGAGAAAGGCTTCCCTGCTGTGCTGCTTGGCTTTTGCTGGGGAGGGTGGATATGTGGCTACAAGTCTCCGCTGCACTCCCCCAGCTCCCGAAGGGCTCTCCCCACAGCTAGGTGGGTGCCAGCAGGGCACTCCCCTGGCAGCGCCGGAGTGCTGGTAGAGCTTCCCTCCACTTCCTCCAGATAATTTGGCTCTGAGCATCCTAGGATGGGCCTGGCTTAATTTTTTTCCCCCTTGCAGAGGCCACCCTGATTTTCCTTTCACTCTGGCCCAAAATTCCCCACCTCTCCACTTCTAAAAGACAAGGGGGAAAACCAGCCTGAGCTGCTTAGAGGCTGGAGCTACAAGACACGCACAGAGAAGCCTGAAGCAGACGAGCGCAGCCTGAGCCCAGCACAGCCCCAGTGAAGGACATCCACCCGACTGTCCCCTCCAACACCACCACTGCCCCTCATGAGACTCCGCCAGAGCCACTCACTGCCTTGGCTCAACACCACAGCTCCTGTGGGGCCAACAAGATAAACTGCAATTAATCTCCCTTGATCCTTGCGCTAAGTGAGGAAAGCAAAGGGGAGTGCAGTCGGCTGGCTGCCCTCTGCTGCCACCAGTGAGGGCCATCTCAGGAGAGCAGAGAGGAAAGCATGGGTCTTTATGCTGGGCAGCCACAAAAACACATTTTGAGCTGTTGCTGTTGGAGATGCTCCAAAGGATGACATTAAGTTTAGCTTGTAGGTGCCAGCAACAATGGGTAAGGGAAGGGGAGCAGAGATGCCCTGCTCTCCTGCCAACGGGTAGCCCTTGCCGCTGATCTGTGACTCACTCCTGCAGCTCCCTCGCAGGATGTCCGATACACACAGAGAAGCCTTATTTGTTATAAGCTGACACGGGACACTCCTGAGCAGCAGCTACCCAGGAGCATTTCTTATTAATAGCCAGCAAAAAACCTCATGTGTGAATTCAGCTTCACTTCTGAGTATATCTCACAGAATCAATACGTTTCTCAGTTCCCATTTCCTTTCTCAGGAGCATCATCTCATGACAGCTGAGAACAGGAAATAATTGTTAAAAGTAATTTTATTCCTCTGGCAGGACTAAAAGGTGTTGGCAAGGGGAAAAGCAGACCATCACCTCCAGCTGACCACTCAGAGCATCGGGGTTTTGTTTTAATCAATTTACCATCTCCCTTAGGGTGAGTTTGAGGCTGATGTATCTCTCCTGGAGAAGCTGAGCACTCCAGAGCCCACAGGTTCCTGGGCACCTGTAGATACAGACAGGTGGCTTGTAGCACTTACCTCCAGCCCAGGAGAGCCAGGCACAGGTCTCTGCATCTTCTGCTAATGAAGCATCCTCAGCCATCCTGTCTTTAGGGCCCCAGCAAGGTGTGATCTCTGGAGACAGCTCCACCTGCCCACCCTGGATGTTACTGCCACTACTTAACTACTGCACCACCAGACTCTCCCAAATCTCATCCTCCTCCTGCTTAGCCTCTGGACTTCAGCTTGCCAGCTGGCATCAAGGCTTAGCACAAAGCCAGGGGGCACGAGCCATCCCACCAGGGCTCATGTGCTGACACAAGCTGCCCTGTGGAAGCAGCACCCCTCTGTGAAGGAGCTGGTGTGAGCCATGCTGCTCCTCCCTGCAGTGGCAGGATTGCCTCGTGCACCAGAGGACCATAGTTCACGCGCAGCTGAGGAACCAGTTAATTGTCTTAAATAAGTTGAGTTTCCTGTGAGCCATTTTACCTCTCATACCAGGGTGCAACTTCCCCCTTTGAGCCACATCTGTGCCAGTCCTCATGCACTGGGGCAAACCTGTCCTGTTCCTCTTGACCAGACTCCTTTAAAGGAGTTTCAGTCCTTTTTGCAAAGGCTATTTTCAGCTGCTGCATAGCAAGGAAAATCACTCCACCTGCTGCTGCTTTCCCTTGGGATTGCTGCATGGGCATCATCTGGGTGAGACCCTGATGTGGGAGCCCTGGTGGGACTGAGGCAGGTTGTCCAAGCTCCTTGCTTTCCCATGTCCCTACTGCTGTTTGACCCCATCCTGGTGACAGAACCTCCCCTTAGTGTTGACATGCTGCGGCTGTGTCCATGCAGAGAGGTTGAAAGGGACTGTCTGCACATGATTGAAACTTTAGGAGCTGACACGTGGCTTTGTGCCCCACTGATGCTGGGTGGGATGCCACCACGAATCCACATCTGCACAGCCCTCCCACCCCCAGCCCCTGCTCCCTGAGGCTGAGGAGGCTGCTTGGGTGGTTCTTGGCCATTATCAGCCCCGGGAAGTCATGCTTGGGTTCATTAAATGCAGGCAGATACTAACAGTACACGAAAACAAACCGCTCTTTTCCTGGCAAACATGAGCACATTTCCCTTCTCACCACCCTCTCCAGCCTGGCCTTCCAGCCAAGCAGACCCTCCCTTCCTCCACATCTATCAGCAATAACCCTCCACCTCCTTCCCCTGCCTCCTTCTCCTGTTCCTTCTGGCTTGATCTCAGATTTCTGGGAAGGATCTGACCCTGGGCATCCTGAGCATGCTCTCTGATGCTTTCCGGTGGCAGCAGGGCCATGGCTCAGGGAAGGGATCCTACAGCCTAGCTCCTGGTGCCAGGAGGGGCTCCCTGCAGCATGCAGTGCTGGGATGCTGGGCCAAGCCCCCTATGTGCCTTCCTCCTGAGACCAGCTCTGGTGGCTCTCCACCTCCCAGGCATCCCATCTGGGCGGGGTGGGCTCAGTCAACAAGTTAAATGCATGTTTCTCTGCTTTCCTGGCAGGCTGGTCTGGATGGAGAAAACATTGGAAACTGCCCCTTCTGCCAGCGCCTCTTCATGGTGCTGTGGCTCAAAGGGGTCAAGTTCAATGTCACCACAGTGGACATGACCAGGTGAGATGGCACTACAGCCCAGCTTTGTGCCAGCAGTGGGGTGAGACACCCCTGGCACAGCCTTCCCCATCAGCACTTTCCTCCCTCGTGGCCACGCTGCAGTCAGTGTGCCACTGGGAGAGGGATGGGGTGACAACCCCTGCCTGCACACTGCCCATCACACTGTGGGGTGCAGGGGGTGAGCCAGCAGACTCCAGCCACACGCCAACACAGGCATGCGACAGGGACCCGCTGTCCTGCTGGATGCGGTTATGAGACTGAGGCACCACAGGGCAGACTGGGAGGCTGAGGGGGCATTTCTCAGCCCCTCCCAAACCCACAAAAGTGCGCAAGTGGGGGTGCTCCCAGGCCTGTGCCCCCTCCTACACACCCACCTCAGCCTTGTCCATTTGCCCTGGGGAGGCTGGCAGATGCAGACAGGCTGCAGGCTCTGACCCCACTTACTTTCTCTACTCTAGGAA